>NC_061113.1:124618028-124627571 GCF_002878395.1 Capsicum annuum
TTGACTAATAAGCCGTATTTTGTTATCTTTCTGAAATTCTTTTATTCTTGGATGATGATTACTCTGTTGATATTTGAGGGTTATTTATGGAAACCCCGTTGATTTGTGTTGAACTGAATGAAAATGGCTCAAAGGGTTAGCTTGGGGCTACTCGTAGCCTCAAGCACCGTGTGACGCTCCGGGACCCGTTTTCCGAGGCGTTACACATACATAGTCCCAGGAGTACCAAAAAATAATATAGAACTCATGTTTAATCAAACCCATGTGTGCAAGACCTCCCTTTTTTTTCTTTCCTTGGTGGAGAAACTGCAGATGCTTTGACTAACAGATTTTTTATAAGTAAGCCTGACAAACATATTTACTTCCAACTTTCCAATTTCTCCGGTCAGACTTAAGGATTTGGTCATATATCCAGAATTTCAAACACTTAACGCCATTCAGATTGTAGAAGATTTTGTTGGAAACTGTTTTACTAGAATATGTAACTGATACAGTTGGACCATTGTCTGCATAGGAACTCCACAGATTTAAGAAGATAGTCATGTACCAAAGAAGAGACCACATATACGCATCTGCTCCACACTCATAGATGCAAAATAAAAGATTTGGAATATAAGAAGACTGACTTGCAATCTACGGGCCTTTTATTTATCCATGTCATGTGCATGGCATGAACTGTAGATAGTTTCTTACTTTGATTTTAGGTATATACATAAATGAACGTGCCTTTTAACTTGGCCTCAGCTGGCATCTATGCCTTTCAACTTTGGGTACAAGTAGACACTTAAACTTGTATAAAGTTAAACAAGTAGACACACGTCCCAACCCATAAGATTCTTGGAGGGCCAATAATATTTGGGCTACATGAGCCACCCCTAAATATGAGCTTAACAAGAACAACATGATCACTAAGGCTTTATCCAATCGACACCAAATTTCTTGTTATTTGAGACAGAGTAGTTTGTTTTTTGTTTTTGTTGAGTAATGACGGTGCTTTTCAAAACGGTCTGCTTTCTCAACCAAAGAATGATCCTTGAAGCATAAGTACACAAGTTGATGAGTCACTAAAAACAGAACGAGATGAAGGTAATCTCGTGTCTTTCTGTTAAATCTTTTTTTTTAATTAGGTAAAATTACTTTCATTCATAAACATGGCCACGCAGTTGGCCGTATCCAAAGGGAATACAAAAAAAGTAAAAATCTACAATAATAAATGATTCTCTACAAACTCCATCCAATCTCCTATACAAATTGGAACTCTATGGGTGCACCAAAAGAAAATAAGGGACCGGAGGTTACTCCTCAAATGGGAAAAGCTCGATTCTACCCACTCAAAAGATCTCTTATTTCTTTATCTCCGCACCACCCACATCAATGGAGTGGAACCATGTTCCACTCCTTGCATCTTCTCCTCCTTCTCCTGCTCTTCCAACTAATCATCAATTCTTTCACGGTTCTTGGCATTGCCCATGAAGTATCAAACCACCTAAACATATCCCACCATAACCTCGTGGTAAAATCACAATGAAGAAGAAGATGATCCACGTCCTCACCAGTTTTCTTGCACATATAACACCAACTGATACAACCCACCTTTCGCTTCCTATGATTTTCCGCCGTCAAGATCCCATGAGTGGCTAGCCAGTTGAAAAACACACCTTCCTTGGTGCCTTAGGAATCCAAACGGTGTTACAAGGAAAAACATCCACCTCTCTAACCAGAAGTTATCCATAATAAGACTTGATTAAGAACATAGCACTATTCCCTACCTCCCCCCACCACAAAGCATCAGATTATCTACTGTCATGACTTGTTTATGGAGCAAATCCAACAATATTGGAACTCGTTCACCTCCCAATCATGGAGGTCCCTCCTAAATCTCAAGTCCCAAAAGGTCTCTCCACCTTGTGTCCCCCTAATTTGTTGTATTGTCAAGTCTCTTTGGAAAGAAATTCTGTGAAAGCTCGGGAAGTCATCTTTCAATAAATTGTCTCCATACCAACTATGTCCCCAAAATTTTACTCTCTTCCTACCTCCTACCTTGAATAAGATATTTATTTTGAAATCATCCCATCCCTTCAAGATAGTCCTCCACAAACCACACCTAAAAGGTAGAGTCAAGCCTCTGGTACTCCATTCCCCTTCCATAGCCCCATATTTATCAACTATCACCTCTCTCCAGGAAGCATTCACCTCCATCCCCAAACCTCTAAAGCCACTTACCCAACAAAGCTTTGTTAAACACCTTTAAACCTTTAATGCCTAGCCCTCCCCATATTTGGGGAGAAGTGACAGTCTCCCATTTCACCAAATGAAACTTCTGTCCCATCCACCGCGTCCCAAAGAAAATCTTTGGATCTTTTCAAACTTTCCTGAGATTGGAGCATGAAACAAAGACATATAATAAGTAGAAATGTTCGAGTACTCTTAATGAGTACCTCTTTTCCACCTTCAGACAAATATCTCTTTCGTCACCCTGCTAATCTTTTCTCAACCCTTTGGACAACCGAATTCCACATTGTAACATTCTTGTTTGAAGCACCTAACGTTGACCCAAGATATGTAGAAGGAAGGGCCCCAAACCGCAATTCAAAACTTGAGCCAGAGAGTCAATGTCGCCTACCTCTCCTACTAGAATGATCTCGCACAAGTTAATTTTAAGGCCAGACACAACCTGAAACCAAATGACTTGGCCTAAATAATCCAATTGGTAACTATATGCATCACAAAAACAAAGTAGGGTCTAATTCATGGTATTTTTCAGGTAGTACTCCAATTTTTTAGGATATAGCTGCTGCTTGATCTGATTTGTCCTTGATTTCTAAAGACCTCGACCAAAGTACCATCTGCAAACAATAAATGAGAAACCGAAAGTGTTCCAGCACCCCCAACTGCAGCATTAAAACTTTTTCTGAATCCTCTCATGCCAGCTTTATCCATCATCCTGCTCAATGCTTCCATTACTAAAATGAATAATATGGGAGATAGAGGATCCCCTAGTCTCAAACCCCTCGAACTCCCAAAAAAAACTGAAGGATTTCCATTCACCAAAACGGAATATCGCACTGATGAGATGAAAAATTTAATCCATTTTTCCCCAAATCCCATTTGTAGCATAATGACATCTAGGAAACTCCAATTCACATTATTAGCAAAATATTACAATTATTACAATCTACCAAATATTACTTTATTTTCTATAATGCTGAAATGACACAAACATCAGTAATTTCTCTTTCGGCTTTATGCAATAGAAATGTTAGCTGGAAGATAGCTTTCTATACTCACTGATGCTAGGTATAAGCATTAGCTTACTATAGGCAGGAAACTATTCCTACTATGGATCCTATAAGTCACGATGTAACTTTTGTAACTCCAATTTCTTACAACTTAAAACAAGCAGCAATAACAGCATTACCGAAAGGAAGTAACTTGCATTGAAGGTGAACTTTTGCCAATGATTAATCAAGACTTTGTGTAAACAAGTCCCCTATTAAAAGAAAAAAGTTGCACCACATTGGTACCAGAAATTTTGATTCTAAGAGTAATAACTACAAACTGGAAAATTGCAGATAACGTAATCAGCTGAATTGACAAATGCAACACAGCAAAGTGTACAGATGTAAAACAGTTGTAGACAGCCTAAATATCAACATGTTCCCAACAGTCAAAAAAACAATAACATGGCATCACAAAGTATGTTCTGCTTTAAAATGCATGTTTAGTAGCTTAAGTCACTTGGAGCTTCCATTTTTTAGGAATTTTAAAGTTACGGGCTATGGCATGTTTAAGGTCATCTCAATATATTCATGTAAATAAAACCAATAACAATAGCAACAACTACACCTCATCCCTAAACAAGTTGGGCTCGTTTATATGAACCTTCACTAACTATGTTACTCCATTTGAACTCATCTCATGCCCATATTATGCAAATACAAATAATTAGTAATAGAAGTTCGCCGTATTTCCTTAAACGTATAGATATCTTAAAAGCTAAATCACTCCTAGAAAGCATAGGACCTACAGTAAAAGAAATATATTGTCAACCAATAGGTATAGTCTATATAGATCCTTTTCTTCCATTCATCCATCTATAACTAAATTTGCATCCACCTGATTTTAGGTATACCTGCCCTCTTTTACACCTACACTAACCATGGTCCATGTAAATAAGACCAACAAAAAGAAAAAATAAAGCATTAACCAATAGGGTCAAGGATAACCTAGTGTAACTTGTAGAATAACATGGAGCAATATCAAGAAAATAACTTTAACACACTGAACATTGTCAACGTTAAGGGGTCAGACTAGGATATAAGAGTAAGCAGAAACAAGAACAGGAATATACCAATTCAGTCAGAAAGGCTTGTTTGTTAAGCCCTTCCAGCGCTGTGAATGCCGATTCAAGCACCCTTAAAAGGTATGCGACAACTCTGGTAAAGGGAGAAGGCGTGTAAGAACACAGGAAATAGCCTTCAGAACTACAAAAAAAAAAAACTTAAAGAGGTCTTAAGATGAATTACGAGGGAAAGAGACAAGAAATATATCAAAGGCCAACACTAAGCATTGGAAATTTAGGACTCCAATGCATTCTTGCCGTATTGAGAATGGCGTGCTTTGATATTTTGAAAGCCGGTAAAATAATAGGCAGCTTAATATCCTTCCAGAGATTTATCTTATCATAGCTTATCTATTCTACATGGCATGAGTAAAGTTAAAATTAGTTCAGACTTTGAACAAGCTTGCATTGGCCAATGGTCAGGGACAATGCTGTCATCAGGTGATCGATAATCGGTGACTTTTTGTTCAGTTGGCAGTACGCGTTCCACGTTAGTACAGTCAAAGAAAGTGTAACCTAATATCAAACTTAAACTTTGATCTGAAAGGGAACAGAAGAGAATCTTAGAAATTCAAAAAGACTGATAAAAGGTGACCATTGTAATTATACTAATGAGGCCAAGTCCCACATAAAAACTAGCACAACCGCAAAACAACATTGAATGTAACAAATCAGACCTCTGCCATAACAGTTTCAATGCACTGCTGAAGCCCCTTATAAGCAGCACCCTCTGCACTTGACATAGCTATAGCCATTTCTTCACAAGATGCAGCATGCGCACCATCCACAGATAGTAAAAGCCGAAATATAGAGTTTGCAAAATACTGAAGAAAAGAAGTTCAATTTGAACCCAAAAAAGAGACAACATGAGATTGTGTTATATCTCTAATCAAACAACGATTTTCACTAGTCCACTAGCATAAACCAACATACTTGCTGCACAATAGCCACACTGCTCCCACAACATTGCACAGAAACCATGAAAGATCTGAAACTGCTTTCACCAGCAGCAGCTGCTGCTTCTGCCTAAATACCACAGATAATACGCTTAAATCAGCTAACCTATGAATGCATAAACATCTACAATGGAAATCTACATAAACTTCAGACTGTCGTACACGAATGCCAAAGTAATTACTGCGGAAGCAGCTGCAGCAGCAACCCTTCGACTTACACTAGGAACTACAAATCTTTCCCTTAAAGCAGCAGCCTCAGTGAGACTGTCTCTGGCTCTTTCAAGACCTTCAGTAATGTACATACTCACCTGCAAAAGTTGGAATAGGGCAGCTCACAATACCACATAAAAATGAAAGTTAAAATGATAGAGAACAATGGTAAGCCTATCCTCCCTCATTGAATATGTTACATTACCAATGCAAGGTAATTCTGTAGGAAATGATTCATACATAAATTCCAATCTCCGAAAAGTAGAAGAAACAAAAGAATATCAATGTACAATGAAATGACACTAAACCTCTCAAAAAAGTTATATTCAATTACATACTCTGCATGCCAAATGAAAATAATGTAAACACTTCCAGCAGAAACAAACTTTGAAATAGAAAGGTGATGAACTTACTTGGTTCAGAAGGCATGTAAAAACAGCCCTTACGTTAGCAGCAATTGCAGCAGGCGGTACAAACAAATTAAACAAGCATTTGGTACAATTCTGTAGGTCTGAAATGAACCAGTTTAGATCAATATCAAAGTCTGAAGACAAGGATCACATCAGTCTACAGGAAACAGACAACATAACATCCAATTATTTTATTCCTCTAACATGACCGATAAACTTATCAGGAAAAAATGTTGTATTCACATGGCGTTTTGCAGATTGAGAACATGACAGCTTCAAAAGGACATCAAGAATAGACATCAACTTTCTAACTTTTGCTATGGATAACTAGCATGCAGGTTTTCAGGAGAACTGCCTGAATAGGCTGCTGACAAAGGAGAAGCAATAAATATGAAATATGTGATTCTTTTTGAGAAGAGAACATTTGTATTGAAGAAAAACAGTACAGAAGTTGTTCTGTTGAACATGTACAGATAAAACATATTAGTCTTCTTTAGAACTGTAGCTAATTAATTGGCTTCATTCTAACAAAAAACGAAGAGCTATCCGCTCATAAAAATCAATCAAGTTCAAAGTAATACAGAAAAAGCTAGCATGTCAACATTTACAAATATAGAACTACAATTTCTAATCAAATATATGGATAAGCCAGACTGAAACCCAGCAACAATAAAGCTTGAAACAAAATATAAACAACTAATTCTGTCCTTAATTCAGTTTTTTATAAAGGGAATACTAGTAAAATTATATTTTATCCAAGTATCAGGTGTCTCTTCCCACTTCTACAGCAATTTGGTGAGGACAGAAAAGTTTCCCTCCCCCCTCTCTGAGTAAAATAAAACAACCACTGGCATCCAGTCTCGACCCACCTATCATTGTAAAAGAGAAAAAGCCACATGAAATCAGTAGCATTTACTTAAGCATTCAGGCTCAATGCAATATATATTCTCATGGATCTTCCACCTAAATTTTATAAATCAAGAAGCTGTGCCCAACCATCTCAGAGGTATATGCATTCCAAGAAAGAGCAAGAACTAGCTCACTGCAACATCCTGAAACATATTTCACATGTACCTGTGATGAAAACAGAGTGCATCTGGATACTGCTTCTTCATTCCAACGAACAAACTCTGTCGCTATAGTAACAGAAATTTGCTGGTGAGAGGATGCCATTGCAGCACCTTTTGAGCGTCCAATTGTCCCAGGTGACTCGGAGGATTGCTGTCCTTCAGCACAGCTCCTCCATCTGCAAGGTGTAACCAGAGTGTGTTCACGCCAGTTCATGGGTAAAATCAACACAATGATATTTTATCAGTGGAAGCTTCATAAACATCAAGTTCAGAAGCTTGTTGCAAGTTCATGGCACTAATAATAATCTTTTTCTGCTAACAATGTACCTACCAGAAGCTCAATATTGTTCAATAGTTTTCAGAAAAACGTGAGTCAGCTATGTACATCTATGTACATAACTTTATTCAGATAGATTAGGTTAATCCACGCAACGTCGTCCTATTGGAACTTTTTTGGGCTCTGCAAGGAAAAAATCTCAAACTTCCCACAACCAATTGCCAGTCCATATATATATGTATATGGATATATCCTCATAACCAAATAAAATACTGAAAAGCAGACATGCTAATATTTTGAGTGCTATTTCAAGAGTTATTTAGAAGTGTTTTGTTAAATTTTTCTTCTGAAAGGTAGAGGATGAAAAAAAGCAAATGAAAGAGAGGCCTACCTAACCTTAGCTTTGTAAAGTTGTCTAAGAGAGGCCTGCTCGTATTCAATGTATGTCTTTGTGAGGTAAAAACAGAGATTCCGTTTGACACGACCCAAACTAGGGCCTAGTCGTGTCGGGCATCTCAAGTCCAACCCGGACCGGAGACCACCCCTATACCCAATCCAACCAACCAATATACAACCCGTGTCGAATAAATACCGAACATATAACAAGATAGAGTATTTAGAATTCAACGACTTTGGGATAAGTCTAAAACCGAGACCAACCCAACCAAGTCATACTATCCAAACCAAACCAAACCAAACAAACCATAATACGCCCAAGTCCACAGTTGTCCATACAAAGCCTCTCGACCATATCAAAGAACATCTAGTCAGGACATGCCCCGACCATAGCCAAAAACCAATGTCAAAGGAATAGTAAAGGCATAAGATAAACTATAACATGAAATGGGCCTTCCGAAAAATGGAAGCTCACCACTTCAGTCTGACTCAAGTTGTCCCCGAATGACCAAGTCACTGAGTAGGAGGTGTGATAGTAAGGTTGGTTCCTGCATCGCGTGGGGATACAGCGCCCGAAGATGGGTTAGAGGGTGAACATTAGCATCTACTCAGGAGTACGGATAAAATAATGTCATTATTCAAAATCAAAGTAAATAACCATATGCAATCACATACATATATACCATGCCGGGAAAGGGAACAGGGTTTAGCATGCATTTAAAACCTTAACCTGAGTTGTGTAGTTTTACCGTCATAATCCACCCACGGGATATATGGGTCCAGTGTTACCCCCTGAACGAGCCCCAATGCGTGTAGCCGCACGAATAGCCGCACGAACTAGAGATACCATAGGTGGCCGGAGATTTCCTTGTATCCTTCGCCCTCTATGATACATATGTACATGTATATACTTGGGGGATTTCCTTGTACCCCACAAGTACGTGGTCATCAAGACCGATCCTCATGTCGTCAGACATGAGTTTCCAGTGTCAACCTTTCGGACTCACACCTTCACGGCTAGCTATCACAACTCCCATTATTGCTCAATTAAAACCTTTAGCACATAACCAAACCACAGATTCCAGGAGTCGATTATTAAGGCATTACAAAGTAGTATCGTCATACCGACTACAGCTTGCAAGCAATGTCATGAGCCAACACTTCGGGGATTCCCATGTACCCTGCAAAACTTCATTATTAAAATCACTTGGGGGATTCCCGTGTACCCCACAAGGTTTTCATAGATTATTTACTTAGGGGATTCCATTGTACCCCATAAGGTTTTCAAAACCATCTTTAACCAAAGCCATGACCGCCAAGGCCTTTCCAAACCATTTAAAACCAACCAAACCAATTTAGGTTCCATTACCATATTATGCAATGCAAAGTTTTCAATAATAGTCAAACTATGTGATAAAAGCATTCTCATAGGCATTTTGACAGACATGTTGAGTGATACGGGAATTCCTAGCTCAAGACCTTTCACACGAAGCCAAGCACGTGAGTTGCAACGACTCCAAGCCTTGTTCACATTCTTGGCCATGTGTGAGGCCCTTGTGAGCCCATCCAAGGGCCTATATTTGATAAAATGTAAAGAGGCCCACCAAGACACCCCAAACCCACCCACTTAAATGCCAAGGGTAATTTGGTCTTTGTCCCTCCTTTCTAAGTGACTATATAAGCCATGTAATAGGGCTGGTCTTGCTTTAGTTCATTTCTATTATTCAAGAAACAAAGACTTGTAAATTTTTTACTTCTCTTTCTCATCATTTGGAGAGGCCAAAACCAAATTCTCACTAGTAGAGTGATACTAGTGTTGTATCTTGGCTAGAAAATAGGTTCTTGAGGTTCTTTGAGTTCCTCTTGGTCCAAGTAAGAACTT
>NC_061113.1:124630571-124674643 GCF_002878395.1 Capsicum annuum
ACTTCTTGGGAGGAGCACTTACCGTTGATTGAGTTTGCTTATAATCGTGTTATACACTCGAGCACGGGGATGACACCCTTTGAGTGTGTATATGGCATCAACCCTCTCACCCCTTTGGATTTAACCCCTTTGCCAAGTGATCTTGTGATAAGCTTAGATGGAAACAAACGGGCCGAGGCCATGAAAAAGCTAAATGAGAAGGTGAGGTTGCGGTTGGAGAAGAAAAACCAAGAAGTTGCGAGGCGAGCCAACAAAAGGAAGAAGAAAGCTCATTCTTGAACCGGGAGATTGGGTGTGGGTGCACCTAAGGAAGGATAGATTCCCGTATCAAAGGAATGCTAAGTTGATGCCACGGGGTGATGGCCCGTTCCAAGTATTAGAAAGGATCAACGACAATGCCTACAAGATTGATCTACCCCCGGAATATCAAGTGCACAACACTTTCAACGTGTGTGATCTCTCTCGGGTGGAAACGATGGAGGATGGCAATGGTCCGAATTTGAGGACAAATTCCCTTCAAGATGGAGAGGATACGGGAATTCCTAGCTCGAGACCTTTCACACGAAGCCAAGCACGTGAGTTGCAACGACTCCAAGCCTTGTTCACATTCTTGGCCATGTGTGAGGCCCTTGTGAGCCCATCCAAGGGCCTATATTTGATAAAATATAAAGAGGCCCACCAAGACACCCCAAACCCACCCACTTAAATACCAAGGGTAATTTGGTCTTTGTCCCTCCTTTCTAAGTGACTATATAAGCCATGTAATAGGACTAGTCTTGCTTTAGTTCATTCCTATTATTCAAGAAACAAAGACTTGTAAATTTTTTACTTCTCTTTCTCATCATTTGGAAAGGCCAAAACCAAATTCTCACTAGTAGAGTGATACTAGTGTTGTATCTTGGCTAGAAACTAGGTTCTTAAGGTTCTTTGAGTTCTTCTTGGTCCAAGTAAGAACTTGGTATTGACATTTATTAGTCTTAGGGTCCTTTCTCTTGTTAGGGTTCTTAGATTAATGAATATTGTGTGTCAAGTTTCTATCTCTTTCTTTGTAAATCTTGTTAACATTGTGTTGTTGAATATAAAAGTCTAGTGAAGCTGTGTGGGGCTCTTTCGATTCACTAGCAATATTGTCTTTGTTGTTCTTGTTGTTAAACTCACTTTTCTAGTTCAAACAAGTGTTGCAAGCCTAGTGAAGCCGTGTGTGGCCATTTTCGATTCACTAGCACTTTGTTGTTCATCTTGTTGTTCTTGTGTTGGTTGGAATCTCTTGATACACACTTAGCATTGTATCATTGAGGGAACCATGTATCAATTGACCATTCCCATACAACCACATGTTCAAACCACAATTATAACATGAAAACCATAAGAAAAAAATATGGGAAAACATTACCCAACCAACAACAACCCAACCCCCAACATATATTTCAAAACCCAAACATTACCACAATAATACCATGAAAAATTGAAAACCATCCATTAAAACATGCTTTTAGTTGAACTAACAATGAGGGAGGAGTAACATGCCTGAGTTACGAAGATTCACGGAGAGATTTTGATCCTTAAGCCTCAAGATGACCACCTTGAAGAAACCCTAGCCCAATCTTCTTGAGAGGTTGTTAGAGAGAGTTTAGAGAGTGTTTTTAATCTTCGAAAGTGTGCAAAAGATGACCATTTAGGGTTATCAGATGTGGGGTCTTAAGGGTTTGGGGTAGAAATTGTCCAAAAAGCCCTCAGCTTAAAAGATATAGAAGACTCGCATGAGGGTACAGTTGGACCCCTCTACTCGTACGCACATCATACGAGTGGTACCTTCCACTCGTACCTTGGTACCTTAATTAGAAAGTTGGACACCTCATTCTGTCCAACATACGACTCCCTCACCGAACTCGTACCATCACCATACAACTAGTACCCTTCAAGTTGTACCCTAAGCAGAAACATCTAGACTAGACATTGGACAACATACAGTTTGGACCCTACCTCTCGTATCATGTACATACGACTCGTATGATGTCTTCTCGTACCAAGAACAGAACTGGGCAATTATCACACTAACCAACATACGACTAGGGTCCTAGACCCGTACCCACATCATACGAGTCAGGGTGTAAGTCGTATGATGATCAGAAGGTTCAAAACCAAGAAAATTTTCAAGGGCCAAAACCTAGGGTGTTTCACCGTTAAACCTGTAACAAGAAGAAAAACAACACGAGATCCTAATGGACAGACACCAAAATCACGATCAAGTATAGAGGAACCAAAGGTGCAACCATATTTAAATAGTAGAAAATTTCTTCAACAAAAAGTTTTGCAGTACAATTATGCTTGATTTTACCAATCAAATCTCTATGTACTTTTTTGGAACTCAAGCAAGTGTAGTGACAGGATAGCACAAGAAATGTCAGGTTTTAGATTTGATATTTACATCCACATACTTCTCCATTGTAGTTTGATTTTAATTTAAGATAACTAAAGCCAGCAACTAGGACAAGTAGCATTCAATGTTAGAATGTCAAAGGTTACATTAGAATATTAGATGTGTCCAGTTCTAAAGCAAGTTCTCCAACATCAGACAGATAGCATACACATCATGGTTGAACCAATAAAGACTAGAGAGGTGTGTCTTTTATTTATCCAATCACCAAATCATCAGTATCTATTCTTCTCTTATTTTGTCATATGTATCAATCCTCTACCATCTAGGTAAAGATCCAAGTATCTTCAGTCTACTGGGCAGGCCAGTGGACTAAAGTTTTTTTATTTCTTTACACCATTGTTAAGGCTAGCCTAAATCACGCTTAAGCCCTGAAGCTCGGTGAAGCCCACGTTGTGTGCTTCAATTTGCTTAATTGGAGCTTTAGGTCAAGGTGCTAAGGTGTGCAACTTCACCGACGTGGATTCTGTCTTCAAGGGCACAACAACATATATATATAGTTTAACTATAGTTTTTCCATTCTTTCGTCCAAATAATCATTTTTTGTGTTTATATTTTCTTGCATTACATTTCCATTTTTTTGTTGCTGCCTCACTGGCGGTTTTTCTGCGGTTAGCCTACAATTTGATTGTGCTTAAAGTTCCAACAGACTGTGACACATTTTTACCCTTCTCTCTTTTGACTAATTTGCTCTTTTATAATTTTAGTACTGTTGTCATGCTACTGCTAGTGAAACCACTCTTAATCTTGGATAACATTTCAGCAAACCGTGCTCTTTTTTTCCTGACAATTCTAGCAGTACACGTTTCTGAAGATTGTTTGGCGGCACAGCGCCAATTGCTGGAAACTTTTCCAGTGGTTCTGCATGTCTCTTCTGGTGGCCATTTCCAGATCATTTTGCCTCATTTTCAGCAATCACTTTGGTAATACTGCATCTCTTTCTGATTAGTGTTCTGGCAGGCACCTGCATCTTTCCAAAGCATAGTTATGGCATAAACTTTTGACAGGATTCCAACAACTAAACTTTTTCCATGAAGATTCCAATAATCATGACTTTTCCAGCAATTTCCCAGTAAGTTCTCTGGTAGCCATATTGTTGATTATGTACTTCATATCTTCATAATAAGCAAACTCAAGTTGGTTTTTCCAATTTGATTTCAAATGTACACGTTAGGATGTTAGAATTAGAATATTAAGTTCTTGAGATATTTTCCAGCACTAGTCGATATCATGTGTATAATCATGATTGACACCTATAAAAGGTGTTTCCTTTTCCAGCATTAGTCAAATATCATAAGTGTATTATCATGGTTGACACCTATAAGAGGTGTTCTGTTTATTTACCAAAACATCAATTCATCAATATATCTTATCTCTTTCTTTTTTTTTCCTTACTATCCATAGCTAGATAACAGACAGCCTTTGGAAAGAAAAGAGAAAATAAAGAAAGAACAGAAGTGGGATTGTCCTAGATTTCTGTTCTGTCCTCAGCCTGCTATACATAACTTTGGGTGGTAGCGGTGTTTTGGAAAGCGAGAAGCGGAAAAAGCAACGCCAGTTTGCTTAACCGAAGTGAGAAGCGTGAAGCAGAGCGCACACTTTTTTCAACTGAAGCACAATTTAATACAAAAAATATATATATTAACTATACAAAAAAAACAAGAACTCGATAGAAATAACATATTAAGTAAATCTTTCGATTCTTAAATTAATAACAGATACTAGAACTAGAAAATCAACAATCCTCATAACATATTAAGCAAATGCAAAACCAAATCCCAGAAGGAGCAATATCTTATTCTTCTTTTTCTATTTTGGATGCAAAACATCCTATTCTTATTCAAGAATTGCGAACGCTTGAATAAAAAAGCTACGGATTTCACTATAATACAACCACATACACAGTGTAATCCCACAAAGTGAGTATGGGAAGGGTTAAACAGGGGAGAAGAGAGGATTTTTAAAAAATGAATATTTTAAGCTACAGCAAAACAGAGGATTAAAAACTAACAGAACAGAGAAAAGAAGAGAGGCAAAAAATAAAATAAAAAGCTAACAAAATTACAAAACAGAGAAAAAAAGTGCAGCAAGTCCAAGAACTGAAACGAGAAAAAGGGCGCCCGGTACGCTAAAGCTACTACTATGCACATTCTATGCATCGGATCTGGAGAAGGCCCACCCAAGGATGTATTATATGCATTCTTACCTTGTATTTCTACCAGAAGTTGCTTCCAAGACTTGAATCCGTGACCTCCTGATCGGCAACAACTTAACAAGTACTCTAAGGCTCCCTTCAAAAGTTAAAAAAAAAAAAAAAAAAGTACGCCCAGCAATGCAGTCGAGTGGCAGCAGAGAAAAGAAGAAGAGAAGAACTTAACGTGAAGAAGAGCAGCAGTCAAGTAGCAGGTAGCAGCAGTCAAAGGGGAAGAGAAGATGCAGCAGTCGAAGAGGAAGAGAAGTCTCGTACATCTGTTTTACGTAAGTTTGATAATTAACCCTAGATTCCCGCTTTTCTCGCTTCGACACCAAAAGCGCACGTTTTTTCTCTGCCATCACGCTTATGTTGTTTAAGCGCGCGTTTGGTTCCTTCAACAATCCGTAAAGCACCAAGATTCACTAGCCCTATTCTACTTTCTCTTTTTCTTTTTTCAATTGCTTACCCTCTTCTTTTTCCCCCATTCAATAATTGAAGAAATCTATTCTTCCTTCTTTTGCTTTTACCTCTCATTCAATTAATTGATCTTCTTCCTTTACGCCAGAAAGAAAAAAAACAAAAGAATGAACTTCGCTGTCATCTTTCTTGACAGCATAGCAGATCAAACTGATTAGCTGCTTATGCTTATGCTATTTTTAATTGTTTTTTCTGCAATCTTCAATGCCTTTTCACTCCCGCGAGCCGAGAAAAATGAACCGTCTGAAATGGAATTGAGGTAAATATTTTTTTAATAGCAATTACTTCTAGCGCTTTCGACATTTGTTATTCACTCCCTAGACGAGAAAAATGAACCATCTGCAGGGGAATTGTAAGTCTTTTTTATATATCCAATAGCAATACCTTCGAGAGTAGCGCTTTTAAAACATTCGTCACAGCCCTATTGTTTGAATTAAATAAGGGTGGGAAAGAGAGTTGAAGTGTAAAAAGAGTGACTCAGTGTTAAATATAGATGTAGGTGATATGTTTATAATTAGAGTTTAATAATAATTGATTTTCTTTTAAATAAGTCTTCAAGTTTAATTTTTTACACTTTAACTCAAATTTTAATTAAAATTTTAATTTCTAAAAAGGAAGAATTAAAAATTTTTTCTCTTTTCTCTCCCAATGATTTTTTACACTTTAACTCAAATTTTAATTAAAATTCTAATTTCTAAAAAGGAAGAATTAAAATTTTTTTCTCTTTTCTCTCCCAATGATTTTTCGTGATGTTTTCTTTTTCCTCCTCTTCTTCTTCTTCTCTCTTTCTCCTTCTCTATTTTGCTGCTCTATTGTTGTTGTTATTGTTTAGAATTTCTTCTGCGAAGAACTTAAGAGTAAAAAAAAATTTCAATTTTGAACTAAATTTTGTTCGTGTAGCATTCAAAATTGTTTAAAAAATAATTTTCGATCATTTTAATAAATAAAGTATGTAGTCTGGTGTGTGTTATTTATCTGAGTTCAAGTTTTATATTGTTGGTCTTGCCATTGCAATATATGTTTCAACAACTGCAGCAGGTGGTGCAACAGATACAACAACTACTGAAAAATATGCAGCAGTTATTGAATAATTAATTCAGCAAATGCTTCATCAATCACGGCAACTACTAAACAATATATAAAAGGGTTGAGATTTTAGAGAGAAAAATATCTTCTCCATTTATTAAGCTAGGCAAGATTGGAAAAAGACCATTAAAAAGAAGAAAATGTGTCATAGAATTATTGTCAACCAAGAAAATAAATGTTTTATATATATGCAGAAGGTTGGACACAAAAGCACTATATGCTTCGAGCGAAATGTTCCATAAAAACACATTTGATCTTATTATTTTTGTTATTTGTGATCACATCTTATTGTTGTTATCATTGTGAGCAAGTTTTATCTTATTGTTGTTCTTGCTATTCAGTTTTAAGAAAAAAAATGCATCTTATACTATCTAGGAGATTCAGCAGATTACAACAATTAATATGAAATGTTCAGCAACTAACATACTTGTTGTAACATAATTTAGCAATTGCTATAAAATGTTCAACAACTAACATACTTGTTGTAGCATAATTCAGTAACTGTTATGAAATGTTCAACAACTAACATACTTGCTGTAGCAAATTTCAGCAATTGTTGTAAAATTTTAGCAACTAACTTACTTATTATAGCAAATTCAATTAAGATCATAGCCAAATCTAAATTTTACTCACGAATTAGACTAATATCACCTTTTTTATCATTAACTATGATTGATTCAATCAATTAGTGGTCCTTTAACTAAATTTTAATTGATTACATTTGCAAACGTTTAATTGATCGTCTAGTATATCTCAAATTACTGTCTCATTGTATTTGATAACAATAAAATTTAACTCTAAGCTTAAATTAGACTAATATCATCATATTTATCACTAAATATGATTAATTCAACCAATTAGTAATCGCTTAACTCAATTTTAGTTAATTAAATTTGCAATAATTGCTATGAAACGTTCAACAGCTAACATATTTGTTGTAGTATAATGCATCAATTGCTATGAATTGTTCAACAACTAACGTACTTGTTGAAACACATTTCAGCGATTGCTGTGAAACATTTAGCAACCAACATACTTGCTGTAGTATATTTCAGCAATTATTATGGAATTTCTAGCATCTAAATTACTTCTTGTAGCAAATTCAATTAAGATCACAATCAAATCTAAATTACACTGTTAAACTAGACTAATATTACTCTATTTATCATTAAATATGATTGATCCAATCAGTTGTCAGTCATTTAAACTTAATTTTAGTCGATTACATTTGCAATAGTTTAGTTGATCGTCTAGTATATCTCAAATTACTATCTCATTGTATTTGGTAACTATAAAATATAAATTTTACTTTTAAATTAGACTAATATCACCCTTTTTATCATTAAATATGATTGATCTAATCAATTAATTATCATGTAACTCAATTTTATTTGATTTTTTTTTGCAACCGTTAAATTGATCGTCTAGTATATCACAAATTACTATCTCATTTTATTTGATAACTATAAAATCTGAATTATACTCTTAAATTAGACTAATATTACTCTATTTATCATTAAATATGATTGATCCAATTAATTAGAGGTTGTTTAACTCAACTTTAGTTGATTATATTTGCAATCGTTTAATTAATCGTATAGTATATCTCAAATTACTATCTCATTATATTTGATAAGTATACAATCTAAATTTTAGGCTTAAATTAGACTAATATTACCCTATTTATCATTAAATATGATTAATTCAATCAAAGTGGTCATTTAACTCAATTTTAGTTGATTACATATGAAGCATTTGCTATGAAACATTCAACAACTAACACACTTAATTTAGCATAATTCAACAACTGCTATGAAACGTTCAGCAACTAACATATTTGTTGTAGAAACTTCCAGTAATTGTTATGAAATTCCTAACAACCAACTTACTTGTTGTAGCAAATTCAAGTAAGATCACGACCAAATCTAAATTTTACTCTTAAACTCGACTAATATCACCTTTTTATCATTAAATATGATTGCTCCATTTAATTAACGGTTATTTAACTCAACTTTAGTTGATTATATTTGTAGTTGTTTAATTGATCATCTTGTATATCCCAAATTACTATCTCATTGTATTTGATAATTATAAAATCTAAATTTTTCTCTTAAATTAGACTAATATCACCCTATATATCATTAAATATGATTGATCCAATCAATTAATCATCATTTAACTCAATTTTAGTTGATTACATGTGTAACCGTTTAATTAATCGTCTAGTATATCTCAAATTACTATCTCATTGTATTTGATAACTATAAAATATAACTTTTAAGCTTAAATTAAACTAATATCACGCTAATTATCATTAAATATGATTGATTTATCAATTAGTGATTATTTAATTCAATTTTAGTTGATTACATTGTCAGCAATTCCAATGAAATGTTCAGCAACTAACGTACTTATTGTAACATAATGCAACAATTGCTATGAAATGTTCAACAACTAACGTACTTGTTGTAGCAAATTTCAGCTGTTGTTGTAAAATATTAAGCAACTAACATACTTGTTGTAGCATATTACAACAATTGTTATGAAATTCCTAGCAACTAACTTACTTGTTGTAGCAAATTCAATTAGGATAGTAATCAAATCTTAATTACACTCTTAAATTAGACTAATATCGTTTTGTTTATCATTAAATATGATTGATCCAATCAATTAGCAATCTTTAACTCAGTTTTAGTTGATCAAATTTGTGATCGTTTAATTGATTGTCCAGTATATATTAAATTACCATTTCACTGTATTTGATAACTATAAAATCTAAATTACATTCTAAAATTAGACTAATTACATACTTGTTGCAGCATATTTCAACAGTTGTTGTGAAACTTTCAATAATAAACGTACTTGTTGTAGCATATTTTAGCAAGTTTTGTAAAACATTCAGCAACTAACGTACTTGCTGTAGCATATTTCAACAATTACTATAAAATTTTCAGCAACTTACTTGTTGTAGCATATTTCAGCAACTACTATGAAATTTCTAGCAACTTACAACAATTGTTGAAACAAACGACTAATTTATATCAATAACTGTTATTGCAAACAAACAACATTTATACTGATAAAACAACATTAATGAATTCTAGCTCCCACCACACTACAAAAGTTCTTTAAATCTAAGAGAACCAATTTACATGTGAATCTGATTTCATCACCACTATAAAAGTTCAACAAAACATAACAAAAAAGTTCAACAAATCTTAACAAATCAACTATAATAAAAAACTTAAAATAAATTTTCTTTGAATTAATTAGGACGCCAATTACTTCTCGATGGTAGGTTCAACCTGTCTCTTTACCTTTTTTTTGGACACTTGACAATGCCTTCAAAACCTCATAACATTCTACATCTCATTAGGAATAGAACTTATCTATGGATGCACAATCTACATGTAAAAAATAATAATATTAAAATAATTCAAACGAGAACAGTTTCAATCCCATAAAAATCATAATTTTATACAAATTCAAGTTAACAAAGCTCTTCTTTTTCAGGAAATACATAAATGCACTCCTTCAATTCAAACATACCTATAAAAAGAACAAATTCAAATAAATTTAGATTTATATCTTTACTGTAAAAAGATTCAAGTGTAGCACAAAACGTCCTTTTTTACTTCTAAAAATATTATTTTTTTCTAAATTCTACTAAATAAGTGAATTTTCAAGAAACTACATTATTGAAATTGTTTCATGATTAATGAGACTGCAAATTCACCATTTTAAAAAGAACAAACTCAAAAGAGAACATCACAAATCTCAAAAATCTAAATTCATTTTTTCAAAATCAACAAATTCTTATAGATAGATGAAACCCTAATTGTGAAAGTAAAGAAAACAACTTTACCTTGAAGAATCAAAATCCTAACTTAGGTCGGAGATTGATACATAACTAAGTATGTATCAAGAGATTCAAGCCAACACAAGGACAACAAGATGATCAACAAAATGCTAGTGAATCAAAAATGGCCACACACGACTTCACTAGGCTTCCAACACTTGGTTTTGGAAATAGAAAATGAGTTTAACAGCAAGAACAACAAATAACAACAATGCTAGTGAATCGAAAGAGCTCCACATAGCTTCACTAGACTTTTAGATTCAACAATACAATGATAATAAGATTACAAGAGATAGAAACTTGACATGCAATATTCAATGATCTAATAACCCTAACAATGAGAAAGGATCCTAAGACTGATGAATATCAACACCAAGTTCTTACTTGGACCAAAATGAACTCAAAGAACCCCAAGATCCTAGTTTCTAGCCAAGGTACAACACAAGTATCACTCAACTTGTGAGGGACGGTTTGGACTTCTCCAATGGAAGGGAGAAGTTCTCAATATTACAAATGTAGTTGTTGTCTTCAATATTATAAGTGAACAAAAGAGAAATAACCCTAACACATGTCTTATATAGTCTATTACAAATGAGAGACAAAAGGACCAAGATACCTTTGGCATCAAAAGGGCGGGTTTGGGGTGCTTTGGAGGGCCTCTTCACACTTCAATAAGTATAGGCCCTTAGATGGACTCACAAGGCCCTCACACACAACTAATGATGTGAATAAGGCTTAGAATCTTTGCAACTCACGTGCTTGGATTCGTGTGAAAGGTCTCGAGATAGGAATACCAGTATCATTCTCTCCATCCTGAAGGGAATTTGTCCTCAAATTCGGATCATTGCCATCCTCCACTGTTTTCACCCGAGAGAGGCCACACATATTGAAAGTGTTGTGCACTTGATATTCCGGGGGGAGATTAATCTTGTAAGCATTGTTGTTGATCCTTTCTAGCACTTGGAATGGACCATCACCCCGTGGCATCAACTTAGCATTCCTTTTAGATGGAAACCGATCCTTCCTAAGGTGCACTTACACCCAAACTCCTGGTTCAAGAATGAGCTTTCTTCTTCCCTTGTTGGCTCTCCTTGCAACTTCTTGTTTTTTTCTTCTCCAACCGCAACCTCACCTTCTCATGTAGCTTCTTTACGGCCTCAGCCCATTTGCTTCCATCTAAGCTTATCACAAGATCACTGGGCAAAGGGGTTAAATTCAAAGGGGTAAGGGGATTGAGGCCGTATACACACTCAAATTGTGAGACTAATTTTGAAAAAATTGGTAAAGTGACTCATGTCTTTTGATTGACTTTATTTTGTATTTTTGTAAAGTTTAAGAGTTTTAAAATTTATATTTTGTACCCCAATTTAATTTAATTGCAAAATAAAAAGAAATTGACTTAAGTTGGTCAAACTTGTCACCAATTTTAAGTTGAAGACAAATTTGTCACCCTACACTTAATTTTCTCATATTTCTGCATCTTAGTTAATAAAGTGATTTCAGAGTTATGACATTAACAATATTTTTGGGGGCTTGTACATGTCTCCATAAAGGTGCATCTCAAAATATTTTTTTGGGGCTATTTTTGGTTCAAATGAAAAGCAGTTATATGTAGATCTTTGCATTCGTAGGGTTTTTCGAATGATCATGGTTTCCCAACCTCTAATCATCTGCCTAACTTGGACATTACAACTAAATCGTTGAGCGGGGATGTAATAATCCAATTAAGTGCTTAAAGCTATCATCCTACACATGAACCAAGAAAAGTTTCTAGGTACATCTCTGTCCTAGACGCTAATTCAAATTCCTTATTTCATAAAGGAATAAGAACCCTACTTTGTTTATCCCTATGTACCATCTTCTTATTCCCTCTCCCGAGATCACAAGGTCGACAATGAATATATTTTAAGGGTCATGAATCCTTAAAATAGTTAAAACAAGAATAAACAAACACCCAAATATAATAAGCAATTCAACAAACTTAATTCAAAACGAAAGCAATCATGATCTCAACCTTAACCTCGGAAAAGAGGCATTTAGCGTCCAATTGACATAATTGTAATCAACATAATTGAACACATGTTATAATCCGTTATAAAGCTAAATTAAAGAGATATAAACACTAAAAGAAGTGCTAAGAAACCCTAATCCTAAGCTAAAGACGTCCAAAGGTGGTTATAAAGTGTTTAACATTGTGTATTTAAAGTAGAAACTAAGCCTAGGCCGTGTAGGAGTGGAGGCGTCGCGGGCTGTTGCGCATTGCACTAATGGAGGCGTCGCGATCTCCATAGCCTGGGCTAATCTTCACGCCCTCACTGAAAGTGCCATTTTGCTCATCTTTTCGTTTAAGTGTTCCTCCGCTTCTCTCGTGCTTTGTGGTGCTGTTTTGCCTTGGAATTTCATCTTGTTCAACATCCATATATCACCATATTCAACTCACCAAGCATCCTACATGATCAAACACCATAAATTAGAGCTCAATACATCAAACAATCAAGAACAAGCTAGAACTCAAGCTAAGACTACGCTTGACCACATTATCTTTAATTTTTTGTTTCGACTCTTGGCTTGTTCCAATAAAACTTTGCACACTATAAACAAATTGTTCCACACATAATCACACGTTCAAATCATAAGGAACTCATTTGAATACCTTAGAATCCATCACGATAGACTCTGCATCACTTAACTCAAGCAAGTAAAACTAGTTCTCTCGCTTAAACTCTAATTGAACGATTTAAACCCTAACTTGTTTGAAAACACTTCTAAACATTATAATTACATACTTGAACTCTTAAATGCTTATTTATAACATCATTCACTCACTAAGTACACGAAACGTCCTCAAAACACGGCTAAATAATCTAGGATAACAACGCTAAATTGCATAAATACACCCAACATCAGAAGTATAGTCATATATATACAACAATTAAAATAACTATATCCTTTTTATATTTATTATAATTGACAAACGTATTATACACGTGCATCGCACATACACTTGACTAGTGTATATATATATATATGTATATATATGTGTGTGTGTGTGCGTGTATATATACACACATATATACACGTATATGTATGTACAATGTGTGCATGTGGATTTTACTAGGATTTTGACTTGGCATTATTTTATCGCTTCCCTGAGTTACATGCTAGCGCTCACCGCACTAACCGTCTCCAGACGTTGTATCCTCACGCGATGCAGGAACTAGAAACACTTCTACTTTTCCTGTGCAGTGATAAGATTTCTGGATTGTCAGCAGTCAGTTTTGAAGTGGTGAGCTTCCATCCTTCGGAAGGGCTATCATTTTAAAGTCTTGTTCCATTTATGTCTTAGACTACTACTATTGGATTCTTTTGGCTATCGTCGAAGGCATGTCCCAACTTAGATTGGTTTGAGTTTGTTTAGAGGCTTTGAGGATTACTGTGAATTGGGATGGTTGTTGAAATTCTTAGATTCTTTTCTGAATTAGTTGAGTTTCCAATCTTATTATATGTTTGAAACTCAACCTATCTTGTTATATGTTCAGAATTCATCTGTTGCTAGTTGTATTGTGTTCTGTTTTGACTAGGCAAAAGGGGTGGTCTCTGGTCTATGAAGGACTGAGATACCTGTCACGACCAGACCCTGATTCGATTCGTGACAGTTAGTGTTTGGAAGACCAACAGAAACTCATGGAAAATTTTCAGTATCAACATCAACTATAAAATAGAGAATGGGCAAAGAATCTCTTTTTGGAAGGATAACTGGTTAGGTAGTGGCCCATTAAAGCAGTTGTATCCTGAAGTTTACACACTGAACCAGCAACAAAGGGCAGAAGTTAGAAGTTAGTGAGGTATGAAATAATCATCCTTACACACTGAACCGGCAACAAAGGGCAGAAGTTAGAAGTTAGTGAGGTATGAAATAATCAAGGATGAAACCTCACTTTTAGAAAACATTTGATTGATTGAGAGTTGGACAGATTCATTGCATTTTTCAATAGTCTTAACCAATTCAATGGAGAGTGACTGGATCACGATAGATTATGTTGGTTGGGAGACAAAACCAGAGTTTATTCAGTAAGGTCCGCATATCATTGGAGAAATTATAGAAACACACAGACACAATAGCCCTGGAGACAACTATGGAAGGCAAACATACCATACAAAGTAGCATGCTTTGTATGATTTTTTGTAAAGAGAGCTTGTTTGACACAAGACAGGCTACAAAAAAAAGAAATACACTTATGCTCTATTTGCCTTCTATGTGGTGATTATTCGAAACAAATAGCCATCTTTTTCTGCATTGCAAAGCTCTAGCTAAGATTGATTGAGTTGGGTTATGCCCACCAATACACTGGATGTGCTAACTAGCTGGAGCAGGAGAGGGGGATTTAAAGCCCAAAAAGAGATCTGGAAAATGATTCCACGATGCATTTAGTGGACTATCTGGAAAGAGAGGAACTCAAGAGGTTTTGAAAACAAAAGCAACTCCATCCAGATGATAAAACATAATTGTAGTCAACTTTTGCATTTTTGGTGTCTCAGAATGTTCATTGCAAATAAAAAGGACGACGGCAGAGTTTTTAGAGTCCCTATAGAATATCTTTGTTTTGCTAACCAAGCCTAGATGTAGCTTGTAACTATAACCTATATGGTTTTGTTGGAATCAATACAAATGTTATTTTATCAAAAAATAAAAATAAAAAGAGGACGATTGGTCGTAGCCTGCTTCTGCTCTTTTGCCAGTGGGTGCAGAATAGTTATGGTCCAATTCTACTCTATCCTGAGAAGATCCTCGACAGGAGGATGATCCAGTAGAATGGAAAGCCTAGCCTGTTCCCCAGCTTTTGATCCAACGGCTTAACACACCTCCTGAGGACAGCACTAGGCAAAATTACAGCTCTTTCACTCGCAATTCCGACAATTTGATCCTCGAGGACAAGGATCATCTCAAAAGGGGGAGGGGGGTATTGATATGATCCAGCTCAATTGTGGATGTGTTTAACCAATTTGTTAATTCAAGGCAGAGCCAGCTGTCCCTAAGTGAGTTGTAACTATCCCATCCCTAGCGAGTTCTTATAAGCATAATCATCAGCAATTGTCATTCTCCGTTGATGATTCTAATATGAAATACTATCTTCGCTTCTTCTTACTAACTGAGCTCTAAATTAGAGTTCTAGGGTGTGGTTGTTTACGGATAACTCCTTCAAATTGTCCTTTAGGCTCTCTGTGTGTGACTTTTGATTCCAGCGTGTTGCATCAAATCTGCAGGAAAGCAGTCTGTTTATTCACAGTATACAAAGTACTTCAACATGATATTTACCTTTGTGCATCTTTCCTTATGCTCGGGGTTCCCTCAAAGAGTGTGGAAAGACTTTTAGGAGCGACAATAAATACATTTGCCATGCTGGAAAAAGATGTTAAACCAGGAAATCAAGACTATATCATATTTTGTGGAAGGCATGCAATTTTTCAAAAAACTAGCAACTTACATGCCAAGCTGTTCAAATTTCTCTTCAACAGAAGGAGCATTGAAGCTACGAACAAACTCCCCATACTCTGTAATATCACGCTTCAAACGCAATCCTCCACTACAAATAGACGAGAGAGAAATTATGCAATATATAAGAAACAAGAAAGAATAAAATCATTTTATTTTCCATCACCTGTGTCTACTTTGCCATGATTTTTATTTCAGAAGGGACAGGCAAACAGGTAAGAAACATCAGGAGCGTCTGACCATGTCATAAAGCAGTGGAGCAAATTGAGTTTATGTAGAAGTGAGCAATTAAATGCATGCAGAGATACACAATGGCTTTAAATGTGAGGAAACGATAAAGCATAAAGAGCCTGTGATAGTCATTTTAGATTTCTGAGTGTACAGGGGATTAACTTAGCATTGCAAAAAAAAAAATAGAGGTGCAGCTCCAAGCAAACTCGGATTAATCAGAGTAAATGATCCGCTTGGATTAGGACCTAACTTAAGACTTGAGAAAATAAGAGAATACGCTACAAACAATTTACCAGTTAGCACTGATTACAAAAATAATTCACTTGTTAGACCAAGAAATCTGCTATTTTCATCTTCGAACTCGGTAGCTATATGATTCTACCCTCTACCCTTCTCCACTTGAGCACCAGACTTGGTTTACCAGTCATGATTTGAACTTGTGATGTATGCCTACAATATATCCGCGTCTGTAGTCTGTAATACCTTCGTCACTGAACCAAATCCCTGAAGCTAATACTTGTTTCTTCGTAATCTTCATATACATACTGTAATACCCAAAAAAATTTTTCGTTGAAATTTTGTGCGTAAACGTGTTGGGTTCTATCTTCTAGAATGAATTATAAATTTTTCGTGTGGAATGTCTTAGATTATGACCCACCATTGCGTAGAGTATCGAAGAAGCTTTCCAACGATATATGGATCATCCAAAACGGACACCCGAGCGACGAGTTATGAACATTCCGATCGAACCGTGAATAGTAGTGAACAGTAAAACGTGCAGGAAAAAGTACTGAGGCCTAGCGCATTTTTGCTCCAACTTTAAACGATCATAACTCCTTGTACATAATGATCTGGGTGATCTACTATATATCAACGGAAAGCTTTGCGAGTCCTCTTTCCAATGAAATTGGTTTCATCCAATTTGTCTATCGGAGCTAAACTTCTGGCTTTTTAGACTTCCATGATATTAAGGAACCACCAAATTGCACCACGTACCCTATAACAGATCTTTTTGTATTTAGGTATGCAACCCAATCTGAATCATACCAACACACATCCACAGTGCCTTTTAAGTATCTTACAACCTTATTTGCGGTTTTCAAATGAGACTTCTTAGGTTGTTGCATGAACTGGCCATAGGGGTATTTAGGACATTTCCTCATTTCTAATTAGCCCCTAAAACATAAAATTCAGCCTTCACAAAGCAAATTACACTCTTTTCTCTCAAAATATTCAAGAACTAACCCTAGGGCTGTTAACCCAAGGTTCAAATCTCAAGGATTGCACCATCAATCTTCAAGAATTTAGGCATTGAGGTATGTTAAGTGTTCATCTAAGGGTTTCCTTCCACCCTTGGAGTTCAAGAAACCCTTTTTACTACAAGTTCATGAGTTTGATGAATTTCATGGTTGGGTTTGAATGTGATCATGATTTCTATGTTCATGGAGTTCCTAATCCATGATTAGTTGCAAGATTTGTATGAAATTGTTTATTATGTGTGTTTGCATCATGATAATTCATGTTAAAACCTTTGAATTATGAATTTGGTATTTGAAATTGTAATGCCCCTATGTTGTTTAGTATTGTGTGCGTATACTATGCCCTCCAAGTGTTTGGTGGATTGTTCATGTAAGTTGAATAGTTAAGTCCCATCATATTAGCATGTATACAAGTTCATGTTATGCAAGTGTTTGTCAAAATGTTTCTATGAATGAATTGTGATCAAGTAATTAGTTATCATGTGTCAAGATTATGCTATGTCTTATAGTCTATGCTATCGCATCCTGGGGGTATTTAATACCCAAAAATCTGGTTGTTTACCTGGAGTTATAGTAGCTATAGAATAGACCCGATAGTATCATGATCAGTAGTTTAGTAATCAGTTCAGAACCCAGTAGAGTTCAGTCAGTGAACATAATTCAGTAGTATTCTGTCAGTTAGCGGATTCTAAGAAACTCAGTTCAGTTTAGTCAGACAATATGAATTAGTAACAGATCAATCCAGCCTAGCACAGTTTAGAATTCAGTCCAGCGGCTATTCAGTTAGGAGTAGGATTTAACACCGAGTGAACCCAAGGATGGAGACTCACCTACTAGCAAAGGGTGTGATCCTTAGAAGTAGTCCTTGTGTTCCAGAACTACGTAGCCAGCATAGGTTGAGACATCAACTGGCCAGTTGAGGGTTGATGAGGTGACCTACCTTCCAGTTGAGGGTACCACCATTGTCATTCAGAGCACCTGCCAGATGAGGGTGACTCAACTTATCTTTATACGTGGCACGGTACTGATACCCTTCCAACAGGGGTTACAGGTTGGACCCTAATTCATTCAAAAAAGGGCATGTCAGTTAGATGATTAACTCCTACAGTCTCAATTTCAGTCTTCAGAATAGAACTCAGTTCAATTCTACAGAGATCAGGACTGTCAGACATTGTCACTCAATTTAGCACGGAACTCAGAATAGTTCCACAGAATCAGGAATGTCTAATACAATCACTTAGTTAACCATAATATAGTATCAGTAAACTTAGATATCAGTATACCAGTAATTTTGAACACAGTATCCAGTGTTACCATGCCCTCAGTTATAGTTTACGTATTTCATGCATGTACTCTCATTCAATTATACTCATGTTATTTAGTCAGTATTATTTATGAATATGAACCCATGCATCTTAGCCTACCTTAATTAGCATACCATTACATTCAAAGTACTGACGTATACCTTTCTTTTGTGCTATGATGTCTTATATTATATGTTCAGACACAGAGGCTCCCGATCATACTTAGCAGCCCCATCCATTAGTAGCAGACTAGTGGTAAGTCCTCATTATTCGAGGACAGATTTATTATTCTAGTATTTCAGTACTTAGTTTATTTTAGTAGTCGGAGTTAGTTGGGGACTTGTCCCATCAAGTCCCTATTCAGACAGTAGAGGCCTTTCAAACATAGAGTATTTATAGACAGATAGTCAGTTTTCGTATTGATGTACCATACTTAGTATTTATTTATATATTTATAGATGACCTAAGACAACAGATTCTTGTAGAAGCGCATGGTACGTATTTCTCTATTCATACAAGGGCCACTAAGATGTACCGTGATTTGTGGGAAATCTGTTCGTGGAGTAGGACAAAGAAAGACATTACAGAGTTTGTACCCAAGTGCTCAATATGTCAGCTAGTTAAGATCGAGCATCAGAGGCCTAGTGGGGCTATGCAGGAGGTCAGTATCCCCACTTAGAAGTGGGAGAAGGTGAACATAGATTTTGTGATGACTTTGCCTTGTACTCGCCGTCAGCACGATTCAGTCTGGGTTATTATAGACAAGATGACCAAATCAGCTCATTTTCTACCAGTCCATACCTTTTTTCAGCCGAGGCTTATGCTAAACTCTATATCAAAGAGTTGGTCAGATTGCACGGAGTTCCATTATCTATTATCTTAAATAGAGGTACGCAGTTCACCTCTCATTTCTAGAAGGCATTTCAGAAGGGTTTTAGTGCCCAAGTTTACCTCAGTACGACCTTTCACCCCCAGAAAGATGGTCAAGCAGAAAGGACCATTCAGACTTTAGAGGATATGCTGCGAGCATGTCTGATAGACTTGAAGGGTAATTGGGATGACCACTTGCCTTATATTGAGTTCACATATAACAACAACTATCATTCCAGTATTCAGATGGCTCTGTTTGAGATGCTCTATGGGAGTAGATGTAGGTCTCCCATTGGTTGGTTTGAAGTGGGAGAGGCCGCATGGTAGGTCCTGACTTGGTGTTTGACACCTTAGAGAAGGTTCAGTTGATCAGGGAAAAGCTTAAGATATCCCAAAGCTAATAGAAATTGTATGCAGATGTGTAGAGAAAGGATCTCGAGTTTGAGATTAGTGATTATATGTATTTGAAGATCTCTCCTATGAAAGGAGTGAAGAGGTTTGGTAAGAAGGGGAAACTCAGTCCTCGATATGTCGATCCTTACTGAATTCTTAGCCATTTCGAAAAGGTAGCTTACGAGCTTGAGTTACCTTCAGATTTAGCTTCATTCCATCAAGTGTTCCATATCTCCTTACAAAAGAAATGAATAGGTGACCCAGCAGTTGTAGTCCTTGTAGGGGGTATAGATATTCAGAACAACCTTTCTTATAAGGAGATTTTAGTCAAAATCCTTGACTATCAGATTCGCTGACTGAGAAACAAAGAAATCCCTCTAGTCAAAGTTCTTTGGCGGAACCAGTCAGTTGAGAGAGCTACTTGGGAAGCAGAGGCAGATATGTGGACCAAGTATCCTCACCTCTTCTCCGCAAACTCAGACTTAGCCCAAGGTAATAGTTTTTCCTTGAACTTACTCAGTTCTATGCTCAGATTTTCCTTTATAGACTTGGTACCAGTTACCATTGCATATTCAGTTGTGTCTTCATGAATCCGAAATGCATGTTCAGCATGAGAAACTCCGCTTATTAGCAATCCCAGTCCTACATTCATGAATCATTGTCAGCTATGTACTTATGTATCAGATATGTATGTTTAGTATAAAATTTCAGTTTATCAGTAATTTTAGTCATGAAATCATGCTTCAGTTGTACATGTCTCGTATCTAAATTCAGTTTATCAGTATTCTCAGCTTAGTCAATCTTATTAGAGGACAAGTGTTCCCAAGGGGGAGATATTGTAAGACCCCGCAAAATCCTAAGCTTGATTCAGTCCTAGAAAAGCTAGTAAGGGGTCCTAGACTTAGAAAAATTCAGCTAAGTGTTCATACTTTGAGTTATTTTATCCTTCATAAGTTAGCGATCCTTTTTCACGACCCTTATGACCTTTAAATATCGATTTTTAGGTTAATTTATGTCAGGAATGACAGTAGGTGTTCTCGGACAAATTTTAGATTTTTTGGACTTCGTTTGAGGCACGTTTGGAAGTTCAAACCAGTGGATCGATGCGATCTTGATGCGCCGCATCGCCCATCGTATCGATGAGAATTTTTCCCTAGCTTCCAGTACACATTCCAGTGAGCCGATGCGGACTCGACGTGGCACATCAGCCATAGCGTCGACCCCATTGACGTGATGTATCGATCTACGCATCACTGGGAACATTTTTAAATAATTAAAACAACATCCATAGGGGTATTTGGGACATTTCCTCATTTCTAATTAGCCCCTAAAACACGAAATTCAGCCTTCACAAAGCAAATTCACTCTTTTCTCTCAAAATCATTCAAGAACAAACCCTAGGGCTATCAACCTAAGATTCAAATCCCAAGGATTGCACCACCAATCTTCAAGAATTCAAGCATTGAGTTATGTCAAGTGTTCATCCAAGGGTTTTCTTTCACCCTTGGAGTTTAAAAACCCTTTTTACTATAAGTTCATGGGTTTGAAGAATTTCATGGTTGGGTTTGAATGTGATCATGATTTCTATGTTAATGGAGTTCCTAATCCATGATTAGTTGCAAGATTTGAATGAAATTATTTATTATATGTGTTTGCATCATGAGAATTCATGTTAAAATCTTTGAATTATGAATTTGGTATTTGAAATTGTAATGCCCCCATATTGTTTAGTATTGTGTGCATATACTATGCCTTCCAAGTGTTTGGTGGATTGTTTATGTGAGTTGAATAGTTAAGTCCCATCATATTAGCATGTATAATAGTTCATGTTATGCAAGTGTTTGTCAAAATGCTTTAAAGAATGAATGGTGATCAAGTAATGTATTTAATACCCGAAAATCTAGTTATTTACCTATAGCTATAGTAGCTATAGAATAGACCTGGTAGTATCATGATCAGTAGTTTAGTAATCAGTTCAGAACCCAGTAGAGTTCAGTCAGTTAACAGAATTCAGTAGTATTCCATCAGTTAGCGGATTCTAGAGAACTCAATTCAGTTCAGTTAGATAGTATGAATCAGTAACAGATTAGTCTAGCCTAGCATAGTTTAGAATTCAGTTTAGTGTCTATTCAGTTTAGAGTAGGATTTAGCACCGAGTGACTCCAAGGATGGGGACTCACTTTCCAGCAGAGGGTGTGATCTTTAGAAGCAGTCCTTGTGTTCCAGAACTACATAGCCAGCGTAGGTTGAGACATCAACCTGCCAGTTGAGGGTTGATGAGGTATCCTACTTGCCAGTTGAGGGTACCACTGTTCTCATTCAGAGCACCTGCTAGATGAGGGTGACTCAGCTTTACTTGTGGCACGGTACTAACACCTTTCCAACTGGGGTTACAGGTTGGACCCCAATTCATTCAAAAAGGGGCATGTCGGTTAGATGATTACCTCCCACAGTCTCAGTTTCAATCTTCAGAATATAACTCAGTTCAGTTCTACAGAGATTAGGACTGCCAGACACAGTCACTCAGTTTAATATGAAACTCAGAATAGTTTCACTGAATCAGGACTTTCAGATACAGTCACTCAGTAAATAGTAATATAGTATCAGTAAACTCAGTTATTAGTAAACTAGTGATTCTGAATGCAGTATCTGGTGTTACCATGCCCTTAGTTACATTTTATGTATTTTATACATGTACTCTCATTCAGTTATACTGATGTTATTCAGTCAGTATTGTTCATGCATATGAACCCATGCATCTTAGCCTACCTTACTTAGGATACTAGTACATTCAAAGTGCTGACACATACCTTTCTTTTGTGCTATGATATCTTATATCATAGATTCAGATGCACGAACTCCTGATCATACTTAGCAGATCGATCCATCAATTGCAGACTAGTAGTGAGTCCTCATTATTTGAGGATAGATTTATTATTCCAGTATTTCAGTACTCAGTTTATTTCAATAGTCAGAGTTAGTTGAGGACTTGTCCCATCAACTCCCTGTTTAGACAGTAGAGGATTTTCAGACGTAAAGTATTTATAGACAGATGTTCAATTTTGGTATTGATATACCGTACTCAGTATTTATTTACAGCTTTCAACCTTATGGAAAGTTTCCACCTAATTTTTGCATAATTACATTATTTTTATTCAGTTAATGCAGTAGGTATCAGTCATGGTTTAGCTTGTAGTCCTTTGGGATTATGAGCACCGTGTAAAGCCCGAGGTACAGACTCGGGGCATTACAAATTGAGGTTGATGAGATGTGTTACCTGCTAGTTGAGGGTACCACCATTCTTATTTAGAGCACCTGCCAGATGAGGGTGACTCATATTGTCTTTACCCGTGGCACGATACTGACACCCTTCCAACTGGGGTTATATGTTGGACCCTGATTCATTTAAAAAGGGGTATTTCAATTAGATGATTACCTCTTACAGTCTCAATTTCAGTCTTCAGAATAGAACTTAGTTCAATTCTAAAGAGATGAGGACTGTCAGATACAATCACTCAGTTTAGTACAAAACTCAGAATAGTTCCACATAATCAGGACTGTCAGATACAATCACTCAATTAACAGTAATACAATATCAATAAACTCAGATATCAGTAAACTAATGATTTTGAACGCAGTATCCAGTGTTACCATGCCCTCAGTTACAGTTTAGATATTTCATGCATGTACTCTCATTCAGTTATACTCATGTTATTCAGTCAGTTTTGTTCATGCATATGAACCCATGCATCTTAACCTACCTCACTTAGTATACTAGTACATTCAAAGTACTGACGCATACCTTTCTTTTGTTCTATGATATCTTATATCATAGGTTTAGACGCTCGGGCTCCCGATTATACTTAGCGGCCTCATCCATCAGCAGCACACTAGTGGTGAGTCCTTACGGTTCGAGTAAAGATTTATTTTTCTAGTATTTTAGTACTCAATTTATTTCAGTAGTCGGAGTTAGTTGGGGACTTGTCCCATCAACTCTCTGTTTAGATAGTAGAGGATTTTCAGACAGTGTATTTATAGATCGATGTTCAATTTTGGTATTGATGTACCGTACTCAGTATTTATTTATAGCTTTGAACCTTATGGAAAGTTTCTACCTAATTTCTGCATAATTAAAGTATTGTTATTCATTTAATACAGCAGGTACAAGTCATAGGTTAGGTTGTGGTCCTTCGGGATTATGAGCATCGTGTAGCGCCCGGGGTACAGACTTACAAGAAGGGTGTCCAAGCCTCCTATTCCATAAGTTACAGTCTTGCACATCTACTTCTGCAACCAGCAGCTTTTGAGGACTTCATTCAATCCACAGACTTTCTTAAGAATGTATAATCCTTTTTTCTCCTTACCAATCCCCTTCATCTTGCCTGCGTGAAGGTCCTAAAATACACAGAATTCAGGGTAGAATGATAAAAAGCACGAAAGTTGTTTAGTCATTTTTGACACTGACAATAGATTGAGCTTAAAGTCAGGGACAAACAACACATCTCTAATAGTTTCATCGTTTAGAATTTATGCTTCTCCAATGTGTGAAATGTCTGCCTTGGCTCCACTAGGGAGATTCACCATTTTCTTCTGTGTTAACTGTCTTCTGACACTGTGAGAAGATATCTTGATGTGCTACAACATGGTGTGTTGCACTAGAATCTATTACCCATTCATGTGGAACAATATGTGTTGATTAACAAATAACTATACCAGACATGTTGACCTGTTTAGAATCATGTACATCTTTATTCAGCAATGCAATGATCTGTCTTTACTCTTTATATGAGAAACCTTGTGCTTTGGCTATTACAATATTGTTGATGTCTTTGTACCCTTGGATATTAGAAGAGCCTGCTACACTTGTATCCTCTCTTGATTGATTCCTAGTAAAATTGTGGGCTAAATACTGGTTATTACATTGACTAGTAGCCTTGTATCCATAACCACCAAATCTTTAGTGAGATTGATTATTGATGAAGCACTGATATGATCCCCTTAAATTACCATTGTAATTCCCTTTCTTCTTATATTTCTAATCTGCAGGATATCCGATCAACTTATAGCAAGCATCTCTTGTGTCTACTGAGATGACAATAACTACACCTCTTTTCTTTATAACCTTGACTACTATGACAAGTTTCTACAAAATTTCTGTTTACCTTCATATTTATAGGATTAGTCTTATCACTGGTTATTGCAACACAAGCTAGCTATTGAATTTCACCCTCCACTATCATTGAATATGCTTGGTTAAAGTAGGTGTCACCCCTTTCATGAGTATCTGCCTTTGAGCTTGATCATAAGGGTCATTCAACCCACTCAGAAACTGTATCAACCTCAGTTGGATTAAATAATTTGCATAGTCTTTAGATTTCGTACAATTACAAGATGGTGTTGAATCAGAACCTCATACTTACACCAGAGAGTCTTCATTTTAGTAAAGAATATAGAAACAAAATCAGTTCCTTAATGAAGATTATTGATTTCTCTGTGCAGCTGATACAATCTCATTTTATTAACTTTGTCAAACCTTTCCTTGAGATCCTCCCACACTTCAAATGCACTTGTAGCATACATAATGCCACTCAACAACTCAGCACTTACTGAACTTATCAGCCAAGACAATATAACTGCATTACATGTTTTCCATTGCTCATGTAGATTCTCTTTGTATACATCCTTACTGCATGTCCCAGTCACACGACCATATTTTTTTCTTCAGTAATGCAATTTTCATGGATCTACTCCAGATTCCATAATTTTCTAATCCAATCAGCTTAATTTGGATCAATGCAGCAACATCTGATGCTCCCAAAAATAAAGGATCTATAGGATCAATTTTAGGTGCCATTATACTTTCACTCAGAAAACACTCAGAAGCATTCCAATCTTTAGCTAATAAAATAGAGATCTAATTTCTCCTTATTGCTCCCAGACAGAATCCAAAAAATGGAGTAATGATATACTCTACATACTTCGCTAAACCTCCATAGATTGATGCTCAGATACCATGTCTAACTACTATAATACAATGCTCACATACACACACGAAAGCCATTGAAGCAGAGAGGATAAGAGAGGAAGGAGCTAAGAACTTATTATTCAATTGTAAAGTTGTTAAAATGAGGAATGCATGGTAGTTATTTATAGACTCATATGTTTGTCACATGAGCTTCTAGAACATTCCTAACTAACTCTAACAACTTGCTCTAACAACTTGAACAACTAACTCAATCAACAACCACTAACATCATTAACTAACTTGGCTAACTAACTCATTTCAATAAAACAGTAAAACAATTCTAATGCAACAGTGATCCATTATTTGTAAACTTGAGCTATGTGATCAACTAACTCGATCAACTAATATGATCAACCAAATCATTTTAACGGTGTTAACTTTATGAATCCTCTATATTTCTTCCATTTTATCAGGTCTATTTCTTTCCTATACAAGATAGATGGATAACTTTTTTTCTAGGAAAATTAAGGGCTAATTATCAAGAGGCTTTCTAATTCTCATTTACTCTTACATGGACATAAATGCATTTAAATAGAATAGAGAGACTTTACGAACAAACCTATTGCAAGTATAACAACAACTAAGTCTAAACATGTAAAGCAGAAGCAAGCAAGGATGAGTAAATATAATGCCCCGAGAGCACACCCTTGGCGTCACATGGTGCTTACAGTCCCGAGGAACCACAAGCTAAACCATGAGCTAGTACCTGCTGTGAGAACTGCATAACATGATCATAAATACAAAAGAATACTGACATGTCATAAGGTTTTAATAATAAAATTCAAAACTGAAATATGAGTCTATAGAAATAACTGACTGAATCTGATAAAATATCGATAAATTCAATAACTAACTATAATGTCTGAATACTGAATAATTGACTCTAATATCTGATAATCCTCTAAAACTAAATAACTATGAGTTGATGGGACATGCCCTAACTAACTCCAACTAACTACAAAACTGAGACATAAAATAAAGTAAGCTTGTCCTCGAAGTATAACGACTCACCACTACTACTGCTGAGGATCTGATAAGTCTAATTACGAACCAGGAACTGAGCGTCAGAACCTATGACATAATACATCATAGCACAAGAGAAAAGGTATGCGATTAGTGTTTTGAATGTACTGGTATGCTAAATGAGGTAGGATGATATGCATGGTTTCATGAACAGAACTAATAATTAACTAAATATGCATGTAAAACATGGAGTACTGAATAGAGAGCATGAAATCTGTAGGTACTGGGAGTATGTGGAAATCTATAAATACTGAGTATGCATGAAAATCTATAAATGCTGAAGATACATGAAAAACTGTAGATATTGAGGATGCATGACCAAGCATATAATATGAACTGAGTAAAATCTGTAAACTAAAATACTGAAATAACTGAAACTTGTATGCTTTGGTCAAACAACACTAAGACTGAATAACTGAACTGGGATTGTAATTGAGACTGTATCTGAGACTGTAGGAGGTATCATCTAACCGACATTCTCCAATTTAAGCTAATCGGGGTCCAACCTGTAACTCCAGTTAGAAGGGTGTTAGTACTGTGCCACGGGTACTAACACTGGCTGTGTGGATCCACTAAACTGATAAAATGTCCAAAGGACTAACGGTGTCAAGCCTGAACTTACGGGTGACTCCTACGAGATAGTCAAGCCTAATCGGATGGGTGACTTTTCATATCCTACGCTGGCTACGTAGTTCTGAAGTATAGGGACTGTTACTAACGACTCTGCCTATTTGACGGGGAAACCTTCATCCTTACACTCACTCGGTGCTAAATATTACTCCCAACTAAAAGACACTGAAATACTAGACTGTTCTGAGTTTAACTGACTGATATTTGACTATTCTGATAATACTTAAAGTATGTTCTGAAGGCTATTCTATAATATACTGTGACTAGACTACATAAACAGCTATGATTTTTGGGTATTCAATACCCCCAGGACTCAAAAACAACAATGGTAAAATGACACCGAAGCTTGAGGGACAAAACATGAAGGCTTTTATTAAATCACTTGTATTTATGGTTTAAAACAATCATAGGAATGTCATAGAACTTATAGAAATAACATGAATTCAACATAATAGTATTAAATCAGGGTTTAATTCAATAAATAATAATATTAAAACATAGCGAATTGAATAAAAATAAAAATTTCATTGAATCATGGTATAAAATCAATAGTACATGAAGATTCATGGGTGAAATCACAATTTAAAACCAATTAACTTGCAAAGATCTAAATTTTATATTTTAAATAGGATACTTGGTCTCTATGGATGAAAGGAATCCATGGATGAACATCTAACATACCTGGAGTAATTAATTTAGGAGGATTGATGGAGAGTTCTTAAGATTTGGCCTTGAATTTGAGAGTTAGGATTCTTGTTCTTATAGAGAGTTGATTTTAATTTGAGAGAATAATGAAAAGTGAGCAAATAATGCTCTCTTAGGGTTAAACCCAGTGTTTAGGCAGATTTGGGACCATGGGAAAAGACCAAATGACCCCTGTAATTTAAAATCGCAAAATTGGAAAAATTCCCAATTTTCACCCTTAGCGCGACGTGCCACTATCGCGCTAAGCCACTGGAAAAGGGACAATTGGGAAAATGCATGGTGGCGCGACACGGCGTAATCGCGTTGCAACTATGTTTGTAACCTGGAAGCTCACCGCGATGTAGTGAAATCGCGGTGAGACACTGGAAACTGTCAAATGCCAAATTGGTCTTTGGCGCGATGCACCAAGATCACACACCTTCACTAAAAATTGCCAATCATCATTTAGACTGGCTTCACGATGCGCTAAGGGTAAAAATGATTGTGTTTAACAACTGAAACTTAAAATTGCCATAACTTCTAATCTGGTTATCGAATTTGGGCAAATTTTATATCGTTGGAACGCTAATTCAATTTCCTACGCAATAACAGGCTCTAAACTGACAAATAATGGGTGTTTCAAAAATTTTATTTATGAATACTCATGTATTGGGACTTAGATTATGCTATGGAAATGCGGGGTATTACAATATCTCCCCTTTGGGATCATTTGTCCTAAAATAAGACTGGTTAAGCTGTGGGAAAACTGATGGACTGAGCTTACACACTAAACAAACATATCTGATGCATGGAATGCTGACTGAACTGATTTGTAAAGGCATGACTGACATAAACATGATGTGCAACTGAAATTGAGCATGATAGAGAGATATCTTAAGAAGATTCATACCTTATACTGAATATAGATTCACAGACAAAAGATTAGGGTACTTGGTCCGCATATCTGCTTCTGCTTCTCAAGTGGCTCTCTCAACGGACTGATTTTGTCAAAGAACTTTGACCAATGGAACTCCTTTGTTCCTTAGTCTATGAACTTGATCATCAAAAATTTCGACTGGAACTTTCTCAAAAGAATGACTATTCTGAATATCTATACTTTCTAAGGGAACAACTACAACTGGATCACCAATACACTTTTTCAACAATGAGACATGGAACACTGGGTGTACTGAGGCTAAATCTGAAGGCAACTCAACTCGTAAGCTACCTTTCTAAAATGACTGAGATTCTAAAGGGACCGGCATATCGGGGACTGAGTTTTCCTTTCTTGTCGAATCCCTTCACTCCCTTATGGGAAAGATTTTCAAGTACACAAAATCACCAACCTCAAACTTGTGATCCTTTCTCCTCGCATCTGTATACAATTTCTGTCGGCTCTGGGTAGCCCTAAGTCTTTCTCTAATGAACTGAACGTTCTCTAATGTATCAAACACCAAGTTAGGTCCTACTACTACGGTCTCACCTACTTCAAACCAACCAATTGAAGATCTACATCTCCTACCATAGAGAGCCTCAAATGGAGCCATACGGATACTAGAATGATAACTGTTATTATATGCGAATTCAATCAAAGGAAAGCGGTCATCCCAGCTACCTTTAAAATCAACTACATATGCTCTCAGCATATCTTTTAGAGTCTGAATGGTCCTTTCTGCTTGAACATCTGTCTGAGGGTGGAAAACTGTACTGAGGTGGACTTAGGTACCAAGACCCTTTTGGAATGCCTTTAAGAAGTGAGAGGTAAATTGGGTACCTCTATCTGAGATAATAGATAAGGGAACACCCTACAGCCAAACCAACTCTCTGAGATAGAGTTTAGCATATCCCCGACTGAATAAGAGGTATGGACTGGAAAGAAATGAGATAATTTGGTCATCCTATCGACGATAACCCAAATAGAATCATGCTGGTGATGGGTACGAGGAAAACCTGTCACAAAATCCATGTTGACTTCTTCCCATTTCCAAGTGGGAATACTAAACTCCTGTATGGACCCACTAGGCTTCTGGTGCTCAATCTTAACTTGCTGGCACGTAGAGCATTTAGCTACAAACACTACAATATCTCTCATCATCCCACTCTACTAATAGATCTCCCATAAATTATGGTACATCTTAGTGGCCCCTGGATGAATAAAGTAACGCGCACCGTGCACTTCTGCATGAATTCATTGCCTCAAGTCATCTATACTAGGCACACATAGCCAACTCTGACAACCCAAAACACCATCTCCCCCTTGGGAGAAAACCTCCACTTTTTGATCTCTGACTGATTCTTTTAACTTAACTAGACTGGGATCTCTATCCTGCTTTTTCTTCACCTTGAAAACTAGAGATGATTCGGTGCTACTCTGCACCCATACACTACCTTTTGCTGAATCGAGTAAGCGGACACCTATTCGGGCAAGATAATGAACTTCTTAAGCTAACTTCTTCTTACCATCCTTAACATGAGCAACATTACCCATAAACATTCTACTGAGAGCATCAACCACTACATTGTCCTTGCCTGGATGATACAAAACACTCATGTCATAATCTTTTAATAACTCTAACCATCTTCTCTGACACAAATTTAAGTCTTTATGAGAGAACACATACTGTAAGCTTTTGTGATCTATGAACACATCTACGTGCACCCCATACAAGTAATGCCTCCAAATCTTTAAAGAAAACACTACAACTACTAACTCCAGATCATGAGTAGGGTAATTCTTCTCATAGGGTTTAAGTTGTCTGGAGGCATAGGCTATGACCTTTTCTATCTTCATAAGGACATAACCCAAACCTACTCTAGATGCATCACAGTACACCACAAACCCATATGAACCATCCGGCAAAGTAAGAATCGGGGCTGAGGTGAGTCGAGTCTTCAACTCCTGAAAACTTTTCTCGTAGGAATCTGACCACTGAAACTTAACTTTCTTCTATATTAATCTGGAAATAGGGGATACAATATAAGAAAATCCTTCAACAAACCGATGGTAATAGCCAGCCAAACCTAAGAAACTCCTGATATCTGACGGAGAAATGGGTCTGGGCCAATTTCTCACTGTCTCAGTCTTTTAAGAATTAACCCTAATGCCATTACCATAAATAATATGGCCAAGGAAAGCTACTGATCTTAGCTAGAATCCATATTTACTAAATTTAGCAAATAACTGGTGAGCTCTAAGAGTTTGTAACACCATTTTGAGATGGTCTGCATGACCAGTTTCGCTACGAGAGTAAACAAGAATGTCATCAATGAAGACTATGACGAACATATCCAAGTATTGCTTAAACACTCAGTTCATCAAGTCCATGAAGGCTGTTGGGGCATTCGTGAGACCAAAAGACATAACTAGAAACTCAAAGTAACCATACCAAGTTCGGAAAGCTATTTTCAGAATGTCATATTCCCTGACTCTAAGCTGACGATAGCCTGATCTGAGGTCTATCTTTGAAAAATAGCTGGCACCCTGAAGTTGATCAAATAATTCATCGATTCTAGGAAGTAGATATCTATTCTTGATTGTGACTTTATTCAACTAACGGTAGTCTATGCATATTCTGAGAGAATCATCTTTTTTATGCACGAATAGAACAGGTGCGCCCCACGGGGAGATACTGGGTCTAATGAATCCCTTATTTAAGAGATCCTTTAACTGTTCTCTTAACTTCTTAAGTTCTACTAGAGATATTTTGTATGGCGAAATAGATATGGTCTGAGTATCTGGAAGAAGATCTATTCTAAAGTCAATTTCCCTTTTAGGAGGAACTCTGGGAAGATTTTCAGGAAATACATCTGAGAATTATTTACTAATAGAACTGATTCAACAGTTGAAGTTTTTGAGTTAGAGTCTTTGACTCACACAAGATGGTAAATACACCTCTTCAATATCATTTTTCTCGCTCTAAGGTATGAAATCAACTGACCCTTAATAACTGTGGTGCTACCCCTTCATTCAAGGACTGGTTCATTTGGTTATTGAAAATGAACTATTCTATTTCTACAATCAACTGAGGCATAGAATGAGAGGAGCTAATCCATGCTGAGAATGACATCAAAATTTGTAATCTCTAACTCCATGAGATCAACTGAATTGACTTTCTGAGATATGGTTACCAAACAGTTCATGTATACCTGTCTGGATATAATGGAAACACCTACTGAGGTAGACACTAAAAAGGGCTCTGCTAGAGTTTCCGGACTGACTCTAAAATTGATGGCTAAATATGGAGTTACAAAAGAAAGAGAAGCTCCAGGGTCTAGTAAAGCATAATCATGTAAGTGAAAGACCTGCAACGTACCAGTAACTACGTTAGGAGAATTTTCCTAATCTTAGCAGGACTGAAGAGCATATAATCTATTCGGACGCTGATCATTAGTAGCACTGGAAGCGGCACCCTGCTTAGTTGGGTAATCGAATAGAACTGATGAATGATAGGATTGGCCATGTTGGCACACATCCCTCCTATTCTGAGAAACTACCCTACACTTTTGAATCCGATGGCATGAATTGCCACACCCAAAGCACACATTATTACCCATTCTACACTCACCCTGATGGTGTATTTCACATTTTTGAGATAGAGGATTTATACGAGCACTACTAACACTGACCTGGGACTTAGATCCTGGTGCTCTATCCCCATTGTCATTTCTAAATTTGGGTACGGGAGCACTGGCTAAAGAAGGTGTTGGGGCTAAAGATCTCTGATGAAACTGAGGATAGTTACCACCCTCTGACCTTAGCTAACTAAATTTAAAACTACCCATCATAGCTCTTTTGTTTTCTCTCTCCCTCTCCTTAATCTTTTGCTCCTCAATTTATTGAGCATGGACCATCAACCTAGACAAGTCCATCTCCCTAATCAGCATTACGGTCCTATACTCCTTGATCATGCTGTCAGATACACCAGACATAAACTTACTCATCTTGGACCTACTATCAGCTACTACATGAGGAGAATATCTAGCTAATTGAGTAAACTTGAGGAAATACTTATTCACACTCGTGCTGCCCTGCCTTAAGTTAATAAACTCTAATATCTTGGCATCCCTAAACTCTAATGGGAAGAATCTATCTAAGAAAGTTATGGCAAACTCTTCCTATTCTACAGGCCCTGCATCTACATCTCTATCAACCTTTCATTACTTAAACCAAATATGGGCTACATCCTGCAACTAATATGCATTAAACCAAATATGGGCTACATCCTGCAACTGATATGCAACTAACTAAAAACTCTCATTGGATGTTACCCCCATGGAATCTGTTACTTTTTAAACCATATCTAAGAATTCCTATGGATCCTCTTCAGACTTGGATCCCGTGAAAGAAGAAGGATTCATTCGGGTGAAATCCTAAATTCTGGTTGCAGCAGTATTGGCCACTGAGTTGGCCGAAACTACAGTTGGCCATTTATTCCGTTCTTCTATGGAATATGCTACAGTAGTGAACGTAGCTCTGAATTCTGCATAAGAGACATGCTCGTCCAGAGAATCTACCTGGACAGGCTAAGATGCTGGCTAGTTTTCTGTTCTTCTTTCGTTCTTTTTGGGTGGCATGTTCTACAAACGAAAGGAAGAAACAGATTAGACTGAGAGTTTAACTTGAGCTCATACTCACTTGTACAACATGAATACTGAAAGAAGGGAAACTTTTCCTAAACATCTTGTAGCCTCCTGTCCATAAGTGTGGTGTGCTATATACCCACGCATAAAACTCTACTTGACGTGGCTTTTAGAATTCCTAGGACACTTTAAAACCTTAGGCTCTGATACCAAGTTTGTAATTCCTCAAGAGCACACCCTGTGCGTCATACGGTGCTTACAGTCCTAAGGGACCACAAGCTAACCCATGAGCTGGTACCTACTGTGAGCACTAGATAACATGATCATAAATGCGGAAGAATACTGACATGCCATAAGGTTTTAGTATGAGCCTATAGAAATAACTGACTGACTTTAATAACATATTGATAAACTAGATAACTAACTGTAATGTCTGAATACTGGATAACTAACTCTAATGTCCGATAAGCCTCTAAAACTGAATGACTGTGAGTTGATGGGATAGGCCCCAACTAACTCCAACTAACTACTAAACTGAGATATTAAATAAAGTAATCCTGTTCTCAAAGTATGAGGACTCATTATTGCTACTACTGAGGATCTGATAATTTTAATAGTGAACCAAGAATTGAGTATCAGAACTTATGATATAACACATCATAGCGCAAAAGAAAAGGTATGCGACCAGTACTTTGAATGTACTGGGATGCTAAATGAGGTAAGCTAATATGCATGGTTTCATGAACATAACTAATAATTAACTGAATATGCATGTAAAGCATGAAGTACTAAATGGAGAGCATGAAATCTGTAGGTATTGGGAAATATGGAGATCTATAAATATTGAGTATGCATGAAAATCTGTAAATATTAAAGATACGTGAAAATCAATAGATACTAAGGATGCATGACCAAGCATATAACATGAAATGAATAAAATCTGTAAAATAAAATACTAAAATAATTGAAATCTGTATTCTTTGGTCAGACAACACTAAGACTGAATAACTAAACTGGGACTGTAACTGAGACTATGAAAGGTATCATCAATCAACATTCCCTAATTTGAGTGAATTGGGGTCCAACCTGTAACCCAAGTTGGAAGGGTGTTAATACCGTGCCACGAGTACTAACACTGACTGTGTGGATCCACCAAACTGATATAATGTCCAAAGGACTAAGGGTGTCAAGCCTGAACTGACGGGTGACCCCTTCGAGATAGTCAAGCCTAATCTGATGGGGGATTTCTCATATCTTACGCTGACTACGTAGTTCTGGAGTATAGGGACTGCTACTAACGACTCAACCTATCTGATGGGGACGCCGCCATACCTACACTCGCTCAGTGCTAAATCCTACTCCCAACTGAAAGACACTGAAATACTAGACTGTTTTGAGTTTAACTGACTGATATTTGACTATTCTGATAATGCTCATAGTATGTTCTGAAGACTATTTTGTAATATACTGAGACTAGACTACATAAACAGCAATGGTTTTTGGGTATTCAATACCCGCAGGACTCTAAAACAACAATGGTAAAATGACACTAAAGCTTGGGGGACAAAGCATGAAGGTTTTTATTAAATCAATCACTCTTGTAGGCATTTTATCAGACACTTATAGTTCATGGTTTAAAACAATCATAAGATTGTCATGGAGCTTATAGAAATAACATGAATTCGACATAATAGTATTAAATCATGGTTTAATTCAATAAATAATAATATTAAAACATGAAGTATTGAATAACAATAATAATTTCATTGAATCATGATATAAAATCAATAATACATGGAGATTCATAGGTGAAATCATAATTTAAAACCAATTAACTTGCAAAGATCAAAATTTTATAATTTAAATAGGATACTTGAACTCCATGGATGAAAGGAATCCATGGATGAACATCTAACATACCTGGGATAATGAATTTAGGAGGATTGATAGAGAGTTCTTGAGATTTGGCCTTGAATTTGAGAGTTAGGGTTCTTGTTCTTGAAGAGAGTTGATTTTAATTTGAGAGAATAATGCAAAAGTGAGCAAATAATGCTCTCTTAGGGTTAAATCCCATGTTTAGGTGGATTTGGGGCCATGGGAAAAGACCAAATGTCCCCTGTAATTTAAAATCGCAAAACTGAAAAAATTCTCAATTTTCACCCTTGGCGCGACGTGCCACTATCACGCCAAACCACTGGAAAAGGGACAATTGGGAAAATGCATGGTGGTGCAATGCGGTGTAATAGTGTTTCCACTTTGTTTGTGACCTAGAAGCTCACTACGACGCGGTAGAATCCTGGGAGACACTGGAAACTGCCAAATACCAAATTGGCCATTGGCGTGATGATCTAAGATCGCGTACCTTTATTGGAAATTACCAATCATTATTTAGATTGGCTCCGCGATGCGCTAAGGGTTAAAATGATGGTGTTTAACGACTGAAACTTAAAATCACCATAACTTCTAACCCGATTATCGAATTAAGGAAAATTTTATATCATTGAAATTTAATTTAATTTCCTATGCAATGGCAGTCTCTAAACTGACAAATAATAAGTGTTTTGAAAATTTTATATGTGAATATTTATGTATTGGGACTTAGATTATACTAAGGAAATGCGGGGTATTACAGTGAACAAAAAGTAGTTGTCGAATATAGGAAAACATTAACAGTGGAACCTTCCCTAATGCCAGCCAAGACAGATCTTAAATTGTATTACTATGAGTCTGCCTTGAAAATGCATGAAAGAAAAGACAAACTTCATACCCAATATGGTTTCTAACTCAGTTCATACCAATATCACTTGTACAAAACTAATGATTTTTGGTTCAACTATATGGTTAAAACAACAGCAAAAAACCTAGTATATTCCCACATAATAGGGTCTGGGGAGGATAAAATGTATGCAGTCCATGCCACTACCCCCGAATAAGTAGAGAGGCTATTTTTGATAGACCCCCGGCTCAAGAAAAAATGACAGTAATCAAAGTAATCACAAATCATGAAACAAGGAGAAATAACAGAGGTACAATACTCACAGAGCAATATTAAACACTAATATACCAAAGGCACTAGGAGCTCTAACTTATGCACAAGGCTCTAAGACTACTAGCTAAGCTACACCACAACACTCTTAACTACTACCTATGACTCATCCAAATGCACTAGCCCTCTATCCTAATATGCGTCCTCCAAACCATCCTATCTAGGATCATGTCTCAGTAAGTTGTAACTACTCCATGTCACGTCTAATTACCTCTCTCCAATATTTCTCCAACCACTCCTTACCCCGCTTGAAACCTTCTAAGGCCAACCTCTCACACCTACAAACGGGGGCATCAGCTTACTTTCTATCAATTTTGTTGGGTACTTTATGAAAATAAAAGCACCGACACTTTGAGGTACATCAATTCTGAATTATAAAGGGTCATTACTAGCATACCTAATCCATGTATTTTGAGAAGGCATGCCTCAACATAAATGTTTTGAGAAGGCATACCTCATATATATATTTATCATCTTTTTTTCTTTTAGTCCTTTTTCTTTTGGTTGATAATAGTATTATTGGGGCTAACTTGTCGGCGCCTAGATTAACCCACCAAAAACCTGCTATCTTTAACCAACACAACTATTGGGTTACTTTAATTTGTCCTCCTGTTCATCAAGATTAGACAAATTGAAAGATATACTTGCATTTGGTGTCCTATGTGATAAGAACACACCACTAAGACTTAAAGATATGCTTTATGGAATGATTGTCAGAACAGCTATATTGTATGGAGCACTTGCATTTGGTGTCCTATGTAATATACCTAATATATATTATTTTTTGGTTTCAATTCATGTAAAATAAATAGAATTTAGATAATAAATCATATTTTTAATATGTTTTTAGATATTTTAAGCTGTTAAATAATTGTAATTTATAATACTTTTTATGTAAGTTTGGTATAATATATGTTACTCTCTTTGTCCAAACTTTTGTGACATTGATAGTCAATTATATTTTTTAAAATATTAAGTTTTAAATCATTGTGATTATAATATCTTTCTTCTATTCTACTAATTAGAAGTGACATAGTAAAATTATTATAAAAAATACTTGTGAAATTTTTTTTAAGTGGACCTATGTAAGACGTCAAGTTAATTTGAAATATCAAGAGTTAATTTATCATTTTATGCCTATTTTAATTTTTTTAAATTAAATATTATGAATTTTTTAATACTTAGATGACTCATAATAATTAATTATGGGTGATATAGTAAAATTACGATTGAAGCAGCTAAAGCAACCATGTCATAAATGTCTATTTTACTTTTTTTAATTAAATATTATTAATTTTTTAATACATAAATGACTTATAATAATTAATTATGATGGATATAGTAAAATTACGACTGAAAAAGATGAAGCAAGCATGTCAACCATGAGCAACCTACTTCAGCTGCTTCATTGCAACTTATAATATAGGATAAAGAACGCATCACCAAGACTTAAAGATACGTTTTATGGAATGATGGTTAGAAAAAACTATGTTGTATGGAGTAGAGGGTTGAACTCATCACGTCCAGAAAATGGAAGCAGAGAAAATAAGGATGCTTAGATGGATGTATGGGCACATTAAGAGAGATAAGATTAGGAACGAGGATATACTGGGTAAGGTGGGAGTAGCCTCCGCGGAAGACAAGATGTGGGAAGAGAAACTGGGATGATTTGAGCATGTGAAGAGAAGGAGCATATATGCCCAGTGTGGAGGTGTGAGAGGTTGATGGTAATAGTGCTAAGGAGAGGTAGGGGTACACTTACGAAGAATTGAGGAGAGGTGATCAGATGGAATAGGACACATGTTCAACTCACCAAGGACATGATCCTGGATAAGAGAGCATGGAGGTTAAGGATTGAGATAGAAGGTTAGAAGAATTCAAGCGATTTCTTTCTTTTTAGCGGGAGAGCATGGTTCTAGTCGAGCATGGAATTATCAGTATCATTCTACATTATCCTACACTTCAATTCTATATCTATTGTTGTTTCTTTTACTTCGGTTATCTTTATTATTTTGGTTATCAATTCCTTACCTACCAGAAGTTTTTCCTTAAAACAAATTAAAACAAGAAAATTTAAAAAAAAAAGGAAAAAAGGAAATAAACTGGATAAAGCTCAAAGAATTCCTTAAACTAAATACATGTAGCTCTAGTGCTTGACAAGATACTCGAATTGAGACCATAGGGGCTTAGTTCAATTGGTAAGGGTTGACGGACTTGTGTAGGGTCACAAGTTCGAGCCCTACATTCAGGGCGAACTAAGTCCAGTATTGCATTGAAGTTAAGGGTAGCGCAGAGGGCCTATCATCCATGAGTTTTTGGGGCTTCAGTTGGCTTAAGGGGTTGGATCTTGAATACATGTAGCTTTAGTGCTTGACAAGCTACTCAAATTGAGCCACAGGGGCTTAGTTCAATTGACAAGGTTGAGGGACATGTGTAAGGTCACAAGTTCGAGTTGTGCACCAAGGGCAAACTAAGTCACATATTTAAGTGAAGGGTAGAGCGGAGGGCCCATCATCCCTGAGTTTCCCAGGTTATTGTTGGCTTAAGGGGTTGTCTCAAGATAGATTTCTCAGTCACTGAAAAAAAACCCACTCCAGACAGTAAAAAGTATAGAACCATATAGTCATCAAGTGCTTGTCTCAAGAATTGAAAGAGTTGTCTACAGGGTTTTGAAGCTTTATATCTGATGTTTCTAGTGATAGATTTACTTTCTTTTCTCCACTTAATCATAGTATGAAGTTCAATCAAATACCCTGTTGCTGTACAAAAATGCTTCCTGCACTTACTAAGTGTAACAACAATTGGAGGATTCGAGGTCTTTAAAATCTATCTTACACTTCTAACAATATACAATAAGTAGAAGTGATAGAGGGAGAAATAAGTTCCTCATTACGTACATTGCAGTATTCTTGGAGGTTGGCAACAACATCATCTAGTCCCTACAAGCAGTTGCATTATCGATAGCTGACGAGACAACCATGGTTTGTCCTCCAATATCATCCTCAACAAATGATCCTAGTATGTATATGGAAAGATATGTAATTCTACATAAAAATCAAGGAAAATGAAGAAAAAAAGTCCTTACATGAAGATCCCTGGAAAAGAAGAAAATCATTGAATGTAAATGCAACTAGAAAAAGACTACTGTTACACTATATACCAAAAAAGAAATCAGTGTCAAGTCCATTTCTTTGATTTAAAGAAGAACTTCATGGAAAGGAAGGACAAGAAATCCTCAAACATAAAAGAACATTGTCTAAGTGCATGCATTAGTATAATTAAGATATTAACAACCTAGGTCTAAAGAAAGGAATTCTAGGTGTTTTGAGAGCATAGAGAAAAGAGAATAGTGCTCAAAAGGTCAAGCTGGACTGTATTCTATTGTTATGTTTTTGGTGTAACTAACTATACTGTTATGTTTTCGGTGTAACTAACTATACCCTCAAGACACTGTTTCTGTAATTGATGTTTTAGACTCAACATAGACATAGATCAGTGTATTGGAGCATTTTTGTATATAAGGTAAATCGTAAACCCAGGTACTGTTGAGATATAATAAAAAGTTACCATTATTAAAAAAAACTAGGTCTAAAGTAATACAAGAAATAAGAAGAATGAACAGTGGACCTGCAAAATCCAACTGTCAACACCATACCACTCTCAGATGCCCCTCCCAACCCTTAAAAAAGAACTTAAAAAGGAAAACGAGCAACAGGACATTCGCATCAGCTATGCCACCATGTTATTTATCATACATATGATATATCCCTCAGTAATGGAAAACATCTAGCAAATGCAAGCCATTACACATTTTATGACACTGGGCAAAAATGATTTGACGTTCGCAAATTCTTTTCCATGATTATGAGATAAAAATATAGAGATACAAATTATTTTTTTGAGAAACAGAGATATAGATTTATGTCATGAAAACCTCATGAGAAGATAAAGTGTTATCTTTGCTTAGTCTAGGAGGGAAAATAGCTAAATCCAAGGTCTACACAGAAAGAGAGGACCATGCTTCAGGTTGCTCTATGCATTGCTGAGTTTTTCTTTTCAGAAAAGGGAACTGAACAAGAAAAGAAAGAGGACAAAGACAAGATAGAGAGAAAAGTAGATTCAGGACACTGTAATAAAACTCCAAAGTTAAAGCTTACCGTATAAACTAAAAGGACAGCCCGGTGTATTAAAGCTCCCGCTATGCGTAAGGTCCGGGGAAGGGCCCACCACAAGGGTGTATTGTACGCAGTCTTACCTTGCATTTCTGCTCGAGGCTGTTTCCAAGGCTTGAAACCTGTGACCTCCTGGTCACATTACCACAACTTTACCAGTTACTCCAAGCCTTTCAAGCTTACTGTATAAACTATAAATTGAAATTAGAAATGAAACTAAATGACATGTGACATCTTTCTTAAAACTAAGAAACAAAAATTTCCTCAACTTTATACATTGGCTATTAAGTAATAAGCGTAAGGAGTTAATACAATTGATAAATAAAAAAAATTAGTTAGAGTAAGTGTGATGTCTGAAACATGAGAATATCGAAGAAACATATGGATCTCACTTATTTTTTGAGCAATTGAAGCAGCTTTAGCGACACGACTATTATCAGAAAATAAAGGAGAAAGTTCCATCCGATCTCTTTGACTGCCATCGAACTCCATTAAGCACTATCAAATGAAAGCAACCAATACTATACTTCTAAAATGAGAATAGAACTTGTTTTACAACATGCACGAAGTTAGTCAAAAGTTGTTTTCATAGCCAATAAGTTAGTCAGTAAAAGTTACCTTTATGAGCTCTATCATTTGACTAGCAACTTCTCTCTGAGCAGCTGCACTCTGAACACAAAAAGAGATTCAATATTTTCTGAACATACTAACAACATTTTGTGATGACATGGTCTCAAACAACTTGGAAAACAGATCAACATAAAGGAAACTATAGAGTTAAGTAAAAGATTCTCTTTTTATTTCCGCCCATAAAAGTTGGCATTTCATTATACGTAGAAGAAACACAAAGTAAAAGTGGAAGTTTCTGGAAGAAAAACCAAATTGCAGTTGACCATAAATAAATACTATTCATTTAACCAATTGTATACAACATAAAAGCATCATAAATTCACCTTAATCAAGCACCAAAACAAGTGCTTACAAGACTTCAAAAGACAAATAAGGTATTAAGCATATATACCTGTAGATGATCTCCTATTTTGGCAGCCGTTTTGATACGAGTCAAACAGCCCGCATATCTTTTGATGATGTCCTTGGAGGCCCACATATAAAGACTCAAGCTATGGTCGCCTCGAGGACACAAGAGCATACATGTAGAGACCATTTTGGGCACTTGATGGAGCAATGCCAAGTGTGTAAGATTGCTTGAAGCATTGAAGACTTGAGGACTCACGACCTTAGACAACACTTAATGGCTCATGGCTTTGGACACCTTCATTAAGGGAATTTTGGTCACTTCACTTTGTCCAAATACACTCCATGGCCGCCTCTCCTCATTAAGGGCATTGTTGTCATTTTGTCTTGTCTTGTAATAGAATAAATAGAACATGTTAGAGTTATTTTCACTTAGTTTATGAATGATGAATATTTGAAACATTAAAAGTTCTCTCTTTGAGAGTGTAATACCTTGGTTGTAGGGCTTGGAAAATCCACAAAACTGAAATGAGGGCTAACTCAAGTGTGGAATCACTTAAGTTGCAACTTGGCTTGAAACGTTGGTGCTAGAAGAGGTAACGTCCCTCTTGTGTTTACGTAGAAGTTAGGTGATTGTCATGTGTAGGTGTTATGGGTCCTTAGATTTGATATATCTTAGGGTTCTTAGGATTTATACCTTTATTTGTCTATCTATATATCCTTTTAATATATTGCAAATTGTGTGTTTGTGCTTGTCTTCTTGTTTCTATTTTTGGTGTTGTTTGGTCATCTCATGAGTGGACTGTTTTGTGTCATGTTGTGGGCTGTTTTGTGTCATTTTTTGGTTGATTTTGTATCAAATATAAGGCTGGTTTTGTTCCCGGAAGACCAATCTTGGGCTCGTTTGGTAGAAAATTAAAGAAAAACTGTTATATGTGTTGGTGTTCTTGGCCGAGAAGTGAGTCCTTATTGTTGTGTTGTCTTGGGCGAATGTTGTGTGTTTAGATATAGGTGTCTTTTTCTTGTTTTGAGTGTTTCTTATGTTAGTTTTTTTCTTCCTTAACACCTTGAGTCTAGATCCAAGTGATCTTGAACGTTTGTGTCGTATTGTTGTTGGCGGGATCAAGAATTTGAACATTGTTGGTGTTGTTGTGTGGACCGAAACTTGAAGGTGTGTTTTGAACTCGTGTTGTTGGTATTTTGTTGTGGGTTTTTAATCTTGAAAAAGGTGTTGTTGATTGTTGGAGGTTTAACGTGAGGCTAGGTTTTCAAACTTCTATTGAAAGTTCTTGTTGTTCTAGATCATCTTTATGTCTAGTTGTAAAAAGGCTCTTCAATAGTGTTGTTTGATCCGAAAGCCAAGTATAAAGAAGTGAAGCTTTTGTTAGTCTTGAAAACAAATCCCAAGGACCTACCAAAAGGGAAGAGGGACAAAAATATCTACAAAAGACTTGGTATCAAAAGAGAAAAAAACATTTTTCTAGGTGTCCAAAAGAGGAAAGGGCCACCAACCCTTCAAAAAGGTGTCTTGCCCAAAAGGTGTAAGACAAGTCAAACCTTTCTTGAATGTGAAAAAGGGATCCAATATTGATGTTTTCTTCCCCATGTATGAAATAAACTTCTTCAAGAATTGAAAATTGAACCAAAATTTCAAAGTTGGAAAAATAAGAACCTTTCAAAAATCGCAACCAATCCTAGACCGCCACATCACCAATTTTCATACAATACCGAAACTTAGGGCTCAAAATCTTGGATTGTTAGTTTCTTGTTGTTGATTCTTAGTTTCTTTTTGTTGATTCTTATACTAATTGGCAACTAGTAACAACCTTCTAAGCTGTAAATTAGTTTTTGAATATGTTTCTTTGTGTTAGTGTTATTTTTGTGCTTTTATTATTTTTGAATCATAGTATTTCTTGATTCAAGTTTGGACATTACTTTCTTGAGTCTTCAAGAAAAGAATCTATTCCAACCAAGGAGTAGATTCACCCCTCGACTCATCATGAACTACAAGCCAACTTGCAACACTTGTGAAACTAAGTGTGAGATTGTAACACCCCATATTCAAGTACATGTATTCGCGTATTCAAGTACGTGTATTGGTCTTATTTATATGGAATTAATTTTTTTATTTTATTTATACCGGAATTTGCCCGTCGATGGTTCCATGCGAAGGTTATTGAATAAGCTTTCCAACGATATAAAGATTTTCAAAAACGGATAGGTTTCGGATATAATCGAGCACGTTCGAAACTATAAAACGGTGGCCGGGATATTTGGAAATAGTAAATGTGCAGGAAATTTTCCTGCACATTTACTATTTCCAAATATCCCGG